>NW_027477249.1:0-86559 GCF_051020955.1 Megalopta genalis
TGCATGCGAAAAAAACGAGTTAGCTTCAAAACCAAGCGAAACACATGATTTAGCCTCAAATCAATGCGAAGTGGATGGCTTAGCTTCGAATAAATGCGAACCAAATGGTTTAGCTTCAAATACTTGTGATATGCATGATTAAGCTTCAACTACTAGCGAAAAAAACGAGTTAGCTTCAAATCCAAGCGAAACACATGATTTAGCCTCAAATCAATGCGAATTAGAAGGGTTATCTTCGAATCCATGCGAAACAAATGATATAGCTTCAAATACTCGTGATATACATGATTTAGCTTCAACAACATGCGAAACAAACGAGTTAGATTCAAATCCATGCGAAACACATGATTTAGCATCAAATCAATGCGAAGTGGAAGGCTTATCTTCGAATCCATGCGAAACAAATGGATCAGCTTCATATACTTGTGATATACATGATTTAGCTTCAACAGCATGCGAAATGTACGAGTTAGATTCAAATCCATGCGAAACACATGATTTAGCTTCAAATCAATGCGAAGTAAATAGGGTTATCTTCGAATCCATGCGAAACAAATGGGTTAGCTGCAAATACTTGTGATATACATGATTTAGCTTCCACTGCATGCGAAACAAACGAGCTAGCTTAAAATCCATGCGATACACATGATTTAGCCTCAAATCAATGCGAAGTAGAAGGCTTAGCTTCGAATAAATGCGAAACAAATGGTTTAGCTTCAAATACTTGTGATATATATGATTTAGCTTCAACAGCATGCGAAACAAACGAGTTAGCTTCAAATCCATGCGAAACACATGATTCAGATTCAAATCAATGCGAAGTAGGAGGCTTATCTTCGATCCCATCCGACACAAATGGTTTATCTTCAAATACTTGTGATATACATGATTTAGCTTCAACAGCATGCGAAACAAACGAGTTAGCTTCAAATCCATGCGAAACACATGATTTAGAATCAAATCAATGCTAAGTAGAAGGCTGATCTTCGAATCCATGCGTAACAAATGGTTTAGCTTCAAATACTTGTGATATACATGATTTAGATTCAACAGCATGCGAAACAAACGAGTTAGCTTCAAATCCATGCGAAACACATGATTTAGCCTCAAATCAATGCGAAGTAGAAGGCTTAGCTTCGAATAAATGCGAAACAAATGGTTTACCTTCAAATACTTGTGATATATATGATTTAGATTCAACAGCATGCGAAACACATGATTCAGATTCAAATCAATGCGAAGTAGCAGGCTTATCTTCGATCCCATCCGATACAAATGGTTTAGCTTCAAATACTTGTGATATACATGATTTAGCTTCAACAGCATGCGAAACAAACAAGTTAGCTTCAAATCCATGCGAAACACATGATTTAGCATAAAATCAATGCTAAGTAGAAGGCTGATCTTCGAATCCATGCGTAACAAATGGTTTAGCTTCAAATATTTGTGATATACATGATTTAGCTTCAACAGCATGCGAAACAAACGAGTCAGCTTCAAATCCATGCGGAACACATGATTTAGCTTCAAATCAATGCGAATTAGAAGGGTTGTCTTGGAATCCATGCGAAACGTATGATATAGCTTCAAATACTTGTGATATACATGATTTAGCTTCAACAGCATGTGAAAAAAACGTGTTAGCTTCAAAACCAAGCGAAACAAATGACTTAGCATCAAATCAATGCGAAGTAGAAGGCTTAGCTTCGAATCCATGCGTAACAAATGGTATAGCTTCAAATACTTGTGATATACATGATTTAGCTTCAACAGCATGCGAAACAAACGAGTTAGCTTCAAATCCATGCGAAATACATGATTTTGATTCAAATCAATGCGAATTAGAAGGGTTATCTTGGAATCTATGCGAAACGTATGATATAGCTTCAAATACTTGTGATATACATGATTTAGCTTCAACAGCATGCGAAACAAACGAGTTAGCTTCAAATCCATGTGAAACACATGATTTAGCATCAAATCAATGCAAAGTAGAAGGCTAATCTTCGAATCCATGCGAAGCAAATGGTTTAGCTTCAAATACTTGGGATCCACTTGAGTTAGCTTCAACAGCATGCGAAACAAACGAGTTAGCTTCAAATCCAAGCGAAACACATGATTTATATTCAAATCAATGCGAAGTGGAAGGCTTATCTTCGAATCCATGCGAAACGAATAGTTTAGATCCAAATACTTGTGATATACATGATTCAGCTTCAACTGCATGCGAAACAAACGAGTTAGCTTCAAATCCATGCGAAACACATGATTCAGATTCAAATCAATGCGAAGTAGGAGGCTTATCTTCGATCCCATCCGATACAAATGGTTTAGCTTTAAATACTTGTGATATACATGATTTAGCTTCAACAGCATGCGAAACAAACGAGTTAGCTTCAAATCCATGCGAAACACATGATTTAGAATCAAATCAATGCTAAGTAGAAGGCTGATCTTCGAATCCATGCGTAACAAATGGTTTAGCTTCAAATACTTGTGATATGCATGATTTAGCTTCAACTACTAGCGAAAAAAAACGAGTTAGCTTCAAATCCAAGCGAAACACATGATTTAGCCTCAAATCAATGCGAATTAGAAGGGTTATCTTCGAATCCATGCGAAACAAATGATATAGCTTCAAATACTCGTGATATACATGATTTAGCTTCAACAGCATGCGAAACAAACGAGTTAGATTCAAATCCATGCGAAACACATGATTTAGCATCAAATCAATGCAAAGTGGAAGGCTTATCTTCGAATCCATGCGAAACAAATGGATCAGCTTCATATACTTGTGATATACATGATTTAGCTTGAACAGCATGCGAAATGTACGAGTTAGATTCAAATCCATGCGAAACACATGATTAGATTCAAATCAATGCGAATTAGAAGGGTTATCTTGGAATCTATGCGAAACGTATGATATAGCTTCAAATACTTGTGATATACATGATTTAGCTTCAACAGCATGCGAAACAAACGAGTTAGCTTCAAATCCATGTGAAAACACATGATTTAGCATCAAATCAATGCAAAGTAGAAGGCTGATCTTCGAATCCATGCGAAACAAATGGTTTAACCTTCAAATACTTTTGATACACTTGATTTAGCTTCAACAGCATGCGAAACAAACGAGTTAGCTTCAAATCCATGCGAAACACATGATTTAGATTCAAATCAATGCGAATTAGAAGGGTTATCTTGAAATCCATGCGAACGTATGATATAGCTTCAAATACTTGTGATATACATGATTTAGCTTCAACAGCATGCGAAACAAACGAGTTAGCTTCAAATCCATGCGAAAAACATGTTTTAGCATCAAATCAATGCGAAGTAGGAGGCTTATCTTCGATTCCATGCGATACAAATGGTTTAGCTTCAAATACATGTGATGTACATGATTTAGCTTCAACAGCATGCGAAACAAACGAGTTAGCTTCAAATCCATGTGAAACACATGATTTAGCATCAAATCAATGCGAAGTAGAAGGCTAATCTTCGAATCCATGCGAAACGAATAGTTTAGCTTCAAATACTTGTGATATACATGATTCAGCTTCAACTGCATGCGAAACAAACGAGTTAGCTTCAAATCCATGCGAAACACATGATTTAGATTAAAATCAATGCGAAGTAGAAGGCTTATCTTCGATTCCATGCGAAACAAATGGTTTAGCTTCAAATACTTGTGATATACATGATTTATCTACAACTGCATGCGAAAAAAACGTGTTAGCTTCAACACCAAGCGAAAACACATGATTTAGCCTCAAATCAATGCGAAGTAGATGGCTTACTTCGAATAAATGCGAACCAAATGGTTTAGCTTCAAATACTTGTGATATGCATGATTTAGCTTCAACTACTAGCGAAAAAAACGAGTTAGCTTCAAATCCAAGCGAAACACATGATTTAGCCTCAAATCAATGCGAATTAGAAGGGTTATCTTAGAATCCATGCGAAACAAATGATATAGCTTCAAATACTTGTGATATACATGATTTAGCTTCAACAGCATCCGAAACAAACGAGTTAGCTTAAAATAATTGCGAAACACATGATTTAGATTAAAATCAATGCGAAGTAGAAGGCTTATCTTCGAATCCATGCGAAACAAATGGTTTAGCTTCAAATACTTGTGATATACATGATTTAGCTTCAACTGCATGCGAAACAATCGAGTTAGCTTCAAATCCATGCGAAATACATGATTTTGATTCAAATCAATGCGAATTAGAAGGGTTATCTTGGAATCTATGCGAAACGTATGACATAGCTTCAAATACTTGTGATATACATGATTTAGCTTCAACAGCATGCGAAACAAACGAGTTAGCTTCAAATCCATGTGAAACACATGATTTAGCATCAAATCAATGCAAAGTAGAAGGCTAATCTTCGAATCCATGCGAAGCAAATGGTTTAGCTTCAAATACTTGGGATCCACTTGAGTTAGCTTCAACAGCATGCGAAACAAACGAGTTAGCTTCAAATCCAAGCGAAACACATGATTTATATTCAAATCAATGCGAAGTGGAAGGCTTATCTTCGAATCCATGCGAAACGAATAGTTTAGCTTCAATACTTGTGATATACATGATTCAGCTTCAACTGCATGCGAAACAAACGAGTTAGCTTCAAATCCATGCGAAACACATGATTCAGATTCAAATCAATGCGAAGTAGGAGGCTTATCTTAGATCCCATCCGATACAAATGGTTTAGCTTTAAATACTTGTGATATACATGATTTAGCTTCAACAGCATGCGAAACAAACGAGTTAGCTTCAAATCCATGCGAAACACATGATTTAGAATCAAATCAATGCTAAGTAGAAGGCTGATCTTCGAATCCATGCGTAACAAATGGTTTAGCTTCAAATACTTGTGATATGCATGATTTAGCTTCAACTACTAGCGAAAAAAACGAGTTAGCTTCAAATCCAAGCGAAACACATGATTTAGCCTCAAATCAATGCGAATTAGAAGGGTTATCTTCGAATCCATGCGAAACAAATGATATAGCTTCAAATACTCGTGATATACATGATTTAGCTTCAACAGCATGCGAAACAAACGAGTTAGCTTCAAATCCATGCGAAAAACATGTTTTAGCATCAAATCAATGCGAAGTAGGAGGCTTATCTTCGATTCTATGCGATACAAATGGTTTAGCTTCAAATACATGTGATGTACATGATTCAGCTTCAACAGCATGCGAAACAAACGAGTTAGCTTCAAATCCATGTGAAACACATGATTTAGCATCAAATCAATGCGAAGTAGAAGGCTAATCTTCGAATCCATGCGAAACGAATAGTTTAGCTTCAAATACTTGTGATATACATGATTCAGCTTCAACTGCATGCGAAAAAAACGTGTTAGCTTCAACACCAAGCGAAACACATGATTTAGCCTCAAATCAATGCGAAGTAGATGGCTTACTTCGAATAAATGCGAACCAAATGGTTTAGCTTCAAATACTTGTGATATGCATGATTTAGCTTCAACTACTAGCGAAAAAAACGAGTTAGCTTCAAATCCAAGCGAAACACATGATTTAGCCTCAAATCAATGCGAATTAGAAGGGTTATCTTCGAATCCATGCGAAACAAATGATATAGCTTCAAATACTTGTGATATACATGATTTAGCTTCAACAGCATCCGAAACAAACGAGTTAGCTTAAAATCATTGCGAAACACATGATTTAGATTAAAATCAATGCGAAGTAGAAGGCTTATCTTCGAATCCATGCGAATTAAATGGTTTAGCTTCAAATACTTGTGATATACATGATTTAGCTTCAACTGCATAAGAAACAAACGAGTTAGCTTAAAATCCATGCGGAACACATGATTTAGCTTCAAATCAATGCGAAGTAGAAGGCTGATCTTCGTATCCATGCGAAGCAAATGGTTTAGCTTCAAATACTTTTGATACACTTGATTTAGCTTCAACTGCTCGCGAATCAAACAAGTTAGCTTCAAATCCATGCGAACACATGAATTAGCTTCAAATCAATGCGAAGTAGGAGGCTTATCTTCGATTCCATGCGATACAAATGGTTTAGCTTCAAATACATGTGATGTACATGATTTAGCTTCAACAGCATGCGAAACAAACGAGTTAGCTTCAAATCCATTCGAAACACGTGATTTAGCATCAAATCAATGCGAAGTAGAAGGCTGATCATCGAATCCATGCGTAACAAATGGTTTAGCTTCAAATACTTGTGATCCACTTGAGTTAGCTTCAACAGCATGCGAAACAAACGAGTTAGATTCAAATCCATGCGAAACACATGATTTAGCATCAAATCAATGCGAAGAGGAATGCTTATCTTCGAATCCATGCGAAACGAATAGTTTAGCTTCAAATACTTGTGATATACATGATTCAGCTTCAACTGCATGCGAAACAAACGAGTTATCTTATAATCCATGCGAAACACATGATTTAGCTTCAAATCAATGCGAAGTAGAAGGCTGATCTTCGAATCCATGCGTAACAAATGGTTTAGCTTCAAATACTTGTGATATGCATGATTTAGCTTCAACAGCATGCGAAACAAACGAGTTAGCTTCAAATCCATGCGAAACACATGATTTTGATTCAAATCAATGCGAATTAGAAGGGTTATCTTGGAATCTATGCGAAACGTATGATATAGCTTCAAATACTTGTGATATACATGATTTAGCTTCAACAGCATGCGAAACAAACGAGTTAGCTTCAAATCCATGTGAAACACATGATTTAGCATCAAATCAATGCAAAGTAGAAGGCTAATCTTCGAATCCATGCGAAGCAAATGGTTTAGCTTCAAATACTTGGGATCCACTTGAATAAGCTTCAACAGCATGCGAAACAAACGAGTTAGCTTCAAATCCAAGCGAAACACATGATTTATATTCAAATCAATGCGAAGTGGAAGGCTTATCTCCGAATCCATGCGAAACGAATAGTTTAGCTTCAAATACTTGTGATATACATGATTCAGTTTCGACTGCATGCGAAACAAACGAGTTAGCTTCAAATCCATGCGAAACACATGATTTAGATTAAAATCAATGCGAAGTAGAAGGCTTATCTTCGAATCCATGCGAAACAAATGGATTAGCTACAAATACTTGTGATATACATGATTTAGCTACAACTGCATGCGAAAAAAACGAGTTAGCTTCAAAACCAAGCGAAACACATGATTTAGCCTCAAATCAATGCGAAGTGGATGGCTTAGCTTCGAATAAATGCGAACCAAATGGTTTAGCTTCAAATACTTGTGATATACATGATTCAGCTTCGACTGCATGCGAAACAAACGAGTTAGCTTCAAATCCATGCGAAACACATGATTTAGATTAAAATCAATGCGAAGTAGAAGGCTTATCTTCGAATCCATGCGAAACAAATGGATTAGCTACAAATACTTGTGATATACATGATTTAGCTACAACTGCATGCGAAAAAAACGAGTTAGCTTCAAAACCAAGCGAAACACATGATTTAGCCTCAAATCAATGCGAAGTGGATGGCTTAGCTTCGAATAAATGCGAACCAAATGGTTTAGCTTCAAATACTTGTGATATGCATGATTAAGCTTCAACTACTAGCGAAAAAAACGAGTTAGCTTCAAATCCAAGCGAAACACATGATTTAGCCTCAAATCAATGCGAATTAGAAGGGTTATCTTCGAATCCATGCGAAACAAATGATATAGCTTCAAATACTCGTGATATACATGATTTAGCTTCAACAACATGCGAAACAAACGAGTTAGATTCAAATCCATGCGAAACACATGATTTAGCATCAAATCAATGCGAAGTGGAAGGCTTATCTTCGAATCCATGCGAAACAAATGGATCAGCTTCATATACTTGTGATATACATGATTTAGCTTCAACAGCATGCGAAATGTACGAGTTAGATTCAAATCCATGCGAAACACATGATTTAGCTTCAAATCAATGCGAAGTAAATAGGGTTATCTTCGAATCCATGCGAAACAAATGGGTTAGCTGCAAATACTTGTGATATACATGATTTAGCTTCCACTGCATGCGAAACAAACGAGCTAGCTTAAAATCCATGCGATACACATGATTTAGCCTCAAATCAATGCGAAGTAGAAGGCTTAGCTTCGAATAAATGCGAAACAAATGGTTTAGCTTCAAATACTTGTGATATATATGATTTAGCTTCAACAGCATGCGAAACAAACGAGTTAGCTTCAAATCCATGCGAAACACATGATTCAGATTCAAATCAATGCGAAGTAGGAGGCTTATCTTCGATCCCATCCGACACAAATGGTTTATCTTCAAATACTTGTGATATACATGATTTAGCTTCAACAGCATGCGAAACAAACGAGTTAGCTTCAAATCCATGCGAAACACATGATTTAGAATCAAATCAATGCTAAGTAGAAGGCTGATCTTCGAATCCATGCGTAACAAATGGTTTAGCTTCAAATACTTGTGATATACATGATTTAGATTCAACAGCATGCGAAACAAACGAGTTAGCTTCAAATCCATGCGAAACACATGATTTAGCCTCAAATCAATGCGAAGTAGAAGGCTTAGCTTCGAATAAATGCGAAACAAATGGTTTACCTTCAAATACTTGTGATATATATGATTTAGATTCAACAGCATGCGAAACACATGATTCAGATTCAAATCAATGCGAAGTAGCAGGCTTATCTTCGATCCCATCCGATACAAATGGTTTAGCTTCAAATACTTGTGATATACATGATTTAGCTTCAACAGCATGCGAAACAAACAAGTTAGCTTCAAATCCATGCGAAACACATGATTTAGCATAAAATCAATGCTAAGTAGAAGGCTGATCTTCGAATCCATGCGTAACAAATGGTTTAGCTTCAAATATTTGTGATATACATGATTTAGCTTCAACAGCATGCGAAACAAACGAGTTAGCTTCAAATCCATGCGAAACACATGATTTAGCTTCAAATCAATGCGAATTAGAAGGGTTGTCTTGGAATCCATGCGAAACGTATGATATAGCTTCAAATACTTGTGATATACATGATTTAGCTTCAACAGCATGTGAAAAAAACGTGTTAGCTTCAAAACCAAGCGAAACAAATGACTTAGCATCAAATCAATGCGAAGTAGAAGGCTTAGCTTCGAATCCATGCGTAACAAATGGTATAGCTTCAAATACTTGTGATATACATGATTTAGCTTCAACAGCATGCGAAACAAACGAGTTAGCTTCAAATCCATGCGAAATACATGATTTTGATTCAAATCAATGCGAATTAGAAGGGTTATCTTGGAATCTATGCGAAACGTATGATATAGCTTCAAATACTTGTGATATACATGGTTTAGCTTCAACAGCATGCGAAACAAACGAGTTAGCTTCAAATCCATGTGAAACACATGATTTAGCATCAAATCAATGCAAAGTAGAAGGCTAATCTTCGAATCCATGCGAAGCAAATGGTTTAGCTTCAAATACTTGGGATCCACTTGAGTTAGCTTCAACAGCATGCGAAACAAACGAGTTAGCTTCAAATCCAAGCGAAACACATGATTTATATTCAAATCAATGCGAAGTGGAAGGCTTATCTTCGAATCCATGCGAAACGAATAGTTTAGATCCAAATACTTGTGATATACATGATTCAGCTTCAACTGCATGCGAAACAAACGAGTTAGCTTCAAATCCATGCGAAACACATGATTCAGATTCAAATCAATGCGAAGTAGGAGGCTTATCTTCGATCCCATCCGATACAAATGGTTTAGCTTTAAATACTTGTGATATACATGATTTAGCTTCAACAGCATGCGAAACAAACGAGTTAGCTTCAAATCCATGCGAAACACATGATTTAGAATCAAATCAATGCTAAGTAGAAGGCTGATCTTCGAATCCATGCGTAACAAATGGTTTAGCTTCAAATACTTGTGATATGCATGATTTAGCTTCAACTACTAGCGAAAAAAACGAGTTAGCTTCAAATCCAAGCGAAACACATGATTTAGCCTCAAATCAATGCGAATTAGAAGGGTTATCTTCGAATCCATGCGAAACAAATGATATAGCTTCAAATACTCGTGATATACATGATTTAGCTTCAACAGCATGCGAAACAAACGAGTTAGATTCAAATCCATGCGAAACACATGATTTAGCATCAAATCAATGCAAAGTGGAAGGCTTATCTTCGAATCCATGCGAAACAAATGGATCAGCTTCATATACTTGTGATATACATGATTTAGCTTGAACAGCATGCGAAATGTACGAGTTAGATTCAAATCCATGCGAAACACATGATTTAGATTCAAATCAATGCGAATTAGAAGGGTTATCTTGGAATCTATGCGAAACGTATGATATAGCTTCAAATACTTGTGATATACATGATTTAGCTTCAACAGCATGCGAAACAAACGAGTTAGCTTCAAATCCATGTGAAACACATGATTTAGCATCAAATCAATGCAAAGTAGAAGGCTGATCTTCGAATCCATGCGAAACAAATGGTTTAACTTCAAATACTTTTGATACACTTGATTTAGCTTCAACAGCATGCGAAACAAACGAGTTAGCTTCAAATCCATGCGAAACACATGTTTTAGATTCAAATCAATGCGAATTAGAAGGGTTATCTTGAAATCCATGCGAAACGTATGATATAGCTTCAAATACTTGTGATATACATGATTTAGCTTCAACAGCATGCGAAACAAACGAGTTAGCTTCAAATCCATGCGAAAAACATGTTTTAGCATCAAATCAATGCGAAGTAGGAGGCTTATCTTCGATTCCATGCGATACAAATGGTTTAGCTTCAAATACATGTGATGTACATGATTTAGCTTCAACAGCATGCGAAACAAACGAGTTAGCTTCAAATCCATGTGAAACACATGATTTAGCATCAAATCAATGCGAAGTAGAAGGCTAATCTTCGAATCCATGCGAAACGAATAGTTTAGCTTCAAATACTTGTGATATACATGATTCAGCTTCAACTGCATGCGAAACAAACGAGTTAGCTTCAAATCCATGCGAAACACATGATTTAGATTAAAATCAATGCGAAGTAGAAGGCTTATCTTCGATTCCATGCGAAACAAATGGTTTAGCTTCAAATACTTGTGATATACATGATTTATCTACAACTGCATGCGAAAAAAACGTGTTAGCTTCAACACCAAGCGAAACACATGATTTAGCCTCAAATCAATGCGAAGTAGATGGCTTACTTCGAATAAATGCGAACCAAATGGTTTAGCTTCAAATACTTGTGATATGCATGATTTAGCTTCAACTACTAGCGAAAAAAACGAGTTAGCTTCAAATCCAAGCGAAACACATGATTTAGCCTCAAATCAATGCGAATTAGAAGGGTTATCTTCGAATCCATGCGAAACAAATGATATAGCTTCAAATACTTGTGATATACATGATTTAGCTTCAACAGCATCCGAAACAAACGAGTTAGCTTAAAATAATTGCGAAACACATGATTTAGATTAAAATCAATGCGAAGTAGAAGGCTTATCTTCGAATCCATGCGAAACAAATGGTTTAGCTTCAAATACTTGTGATATACATGATTTAGCTTCAACTGCATGCGAAACAAACGAGTTAGCTTCAAATCCATGCGAAATACATGATTTTGATTCAAATCAATGCGAATTAGAAGGGTTATCTTGGAATCTATGCGAAACGTATGACATAGCTTCAAATACTTGTGATATACATGATTTAGCTTCAACAGCATGCGAAACAAACGAGTTAGCTTCAAATCCATGTGAAACACATGATTTAGCATCAAATCAATGCAAAGTAGAAGGCTAATCTTCGAATCCATGCGAAGCAAATGGTTTAGCTTCAAATACTTGGGATCCACTTGAGTTAGCTTCAACAGCATGCGAAACAAACAAGTTAGCTTCAAATCCATGCGAAACACATGATTTAGCATAAAATCAATGCTAAGTAGAAGGCTGATCTTCGAATCCATGCGTAACAAATGGTTTAGCTTCAAATATTTGTGATATACATGATTTAGCTTCAACAGCATGCGAAACAAACGAGTTAGCTTCAAATCCATGCGAAACACATGATTTAGCTTCAAATCAATGCGAATTAGAAGGGTTGTCTTGGAATCCATGCGAAACGTATGATATAGCTTCAAATACTTGTGATATACATGATTTAGCTTCAACAGCATGTGAAAAAAACGTGTTAGCTTCAAAACCAAGCGAAACAAATGACTTAGCATCAAAACAATGCGAAGTAGAAGGCTTAGCTTCGAATCCATGCGTAACAAATGGTATAGCTTCAAATACTTGTGATATACATGATTTAGCTTCAACAGCATGCGAAACAAACGAGTTAGCTTCAAATCCATGCGAAATACATGATTTTGATTCAAATCAATGCGAATTAGAAGGGTTATCTTGGAATCTATGCGAAACGTATGATATAGCTTCAAATACTTGTGATATACATGATTTAGCTTCAACAGCATGCGAAACAAACGAGTTAGCTTCAAATCCATGTGAAACACATGATTTAGCATCAAATCAATGCAAAGTAGAAGGCTAATCTTCGAATCCATGCGAAGCAAATGGTTTAGCTTCAAATACTTGGGATCCACTTGAGTTAGCTTCAACAGCATGCGAAACAAACGAGTTAGCTTCAAATCCAAGCGAAACACATGATTTATATTCAAATCAATGCGAAGTGGAAGGCTTATCTTCGAATCCATGCGAAACGAATAGTTTAGATCCAAATACTTGTGATATACATGATTCAGCTTCAACTGCATGCGAAACAAACGAGTTAGCTTCAAATCCATGCGAAACACATGATTCAGATTCAAATCAATGCGAAGTAGGAGGCTTATCTTCGATCCCATCCGATACAAATGGTTTAGCTTTAAATACTTGTGATATACATGATTTAGCTTCAACAGCATGCGAAACAAACGAGTTAGCTTCAAATCCATGCGAAACACATGATTTAGAATCAAATCAATGCTAAGTAGAAGGCTGATCTTCGAATCCATGCGTAACAAATGGTTTAGCTTCAAATACTTGTGATATGCATGATTTAGCTTCAACTACTAGCGAAAAAAACGAGTTAGCTTCAAATCCAAGCGAAACACATGATTTAGCCTCAAATCAATGCGAATTAGAAGGGTTATCTTCGAATCCATGCGAAACAAATGATATAGCTTCAAATACTCGTGATATACATGATTTAGCTTCAACAGCATGCGAAACAAACGAGTTAGATTCAAATCCATGCGAAACACATGATTTAGCATCAAATCAATGCAAAGTGGAAGGCTTATCTTCGAATCCATGCGAAACAAATGGATCAGCTTCATATACTTGTGATATACATGATTTAGCTTGAACAGCATGCGAAATGTACGAGTTAGATTCAAATCCATGCGAAACACATGATTTAGATTCAAATCAATGCGAATTAGAAGGGTTATCTTGGAATCTATGCGAAACGTATGATATAGCTTCAAATACTTGTGATATACATGATTTAGCTTCAACAGCATGCGAAACAAACGAGTTAGCTTCAAATCCATGTGAAACACATGATTTAGCATCAAATCAATGCAAAGTAGAAGGCTGATCTTCGAATCCATGCGAAACAAATGGTTTAACTTCAAATACTTTTGATACACTTGATTTAGCTTCAACAGCATGCGAAACAAACGAGTTAGCTTCAAATCCATGCGAAACACATGATTTAGATTCAAATCAATGCGAATTAGAAGGGTTATCTTGAAATCCATGCGAAACGTATGATATAGCTTCAAATACTTGTGATATACATGATTTAGCTTCAACAGCATGCGAAACAAACGAGTTAGCTTCAAATCCATGCGAAAAACATGTTTTAGCATCAAATCAATGCGAAGTAGGAGGCTTATCATCGATTCCATGCGATACAAATGGTTTAGCTTCAAATACATGTGATGTACATGATTTAGCTTCAACAGCATGCGAAACAAACGAGTTAGCTTCAAATCCATGTGAAACACATGATTTAGCATCAAATCAATGCGAAGTAGAAGGCTAATCTTCGAATCCATGCGAAACGAATAGTTTAGCTTCAAATACTTGTGATATACATGATTCAGCTTCAACTGCATGCGAAACAAACGAGTTAGCTTCAAATCCATGCGAAACACATGATTTAGATTAAAATCAATGCGAAGTAGAAGGCTTATCTTCGATTCCATGCGAAACAAATGGTTTAGCTTCAAATACTTGTGATATACATGATTTATCTACAACTGCATGCGAAAAAAACGTGTTAGCTTCAACACCAAGCGAAACACATGATTTATATTCAAATCAATGCGAAGTGGAAGGCTTATCTTCGAATCCATGCGAAACGAATAGTTTAGCTTCAAATACTTGTGATATACATGATTCAGCTTCAACTGCATGCGAAACAAACGAGTTAGCTTCAAATCCATGCGAAACACATGATTCAGATTCAAATCAATGCGAAGTAGGAGGCTTATCTTCGATCCCATCCGATACAAATGGTTTAGCTTTAAATACTTGTGATATACATGATTTAGCTTCAACAGCATGCGAAACAAACGAGTTAGCTTCAAATCCATGCGAAACACATGATTTAGAATCAAATCAATGCTAAGTAGAAGGCTGATCTTCGAATCCATGCGTAACAAATGGTTTAGCTTCAAATACTTGTGATATGCATGATTTAGCTTCAACTACTAGCGAAAAAAACGAGTTAGCTTCAAATCCAAGCGAAACACATGATTTAGCCTCAAATCAATGCGAATTAGAAGGGTTATCTTCGAATCCATGCGAAACAAATGATATAGCTTCAAATACTCGTGATATACATGATTTAGCTTCAACAGCATGCGAAACAAACGAGTTAGCTTCAAATCCATGCGAAAAACATGTTTTAGCATCAAATCAATGCGAAGTAGGAGGCTTATCTTCGATTCTATGCGATACAAATGGTTTAGCTTCAAATACATGTGATGTACATGATTCAGCTTCAACAGCATGCGAAACAAACGAGTTAGCTTCAAATCCATGTGAAACACATGATTTAGCATCAAATCAATGCGAAGTAGAAGGCTAATCTTCGAATCCATGCGAAACGAATAGTTTAGCTTCAAATACTTGTGATATACATGATTCAGCTTCAACTGCATGCGAAAAAAACGTGTTAGCTTCAACACCAAGCGAAACACATGATTTAGCCTCAAATCAATGCGAAGTAGATGGCTTACTTCGAATAAATGCGAACCAAATGGTTTAGCTTCAAATACATGTGATGTACATGATTTAGCTTCAACAGCATGCGAAACAAACGAGTTAGCTTCAAATCCATGTGAAACACATGATTTTGCATCAAATCAATGCGAAGTAGAAGGCTAATATTCGAATCCATGCGAAGCAAATGGTTTAGCTTCAAATACTTGTGATCCACTTGAGTTAGCTTCAACAGCATGCGAAACAAACGAGTTAGCTTCAAATCCATGCGAAACACATGATTTAGCATCAAATCAATGCGAAGAGGAATGCTTATCTTCGAATCCATGCGAAACGAATAGTTTAGCTTCAAATACTTGTGATATACATGATTCAGCTTCAACTGCATGCGAAACAAACGAGTTATCTTATAATCCATGCGAAACACATGATTTAGCTTCAAATCAATGCGAAGTAGAAGGCTGATCTTCGTATCCATGCGTAACAAATGGTTTAGCTTCAAATACTTGTGATATGCATGATTTAGCTTCAACAGCATGCGAAACAAACGAGTTAGATTCAAATCCATGCGAAACAAATGACTTAGCATCAAATCAATGCGAAGTAGAAGGCTTAGCTTCGAATCCATGCGTAACAAATGGTATAGCTTCAAATACTTGTGATATACATGATTTAGCTTCAACAGCATGCGAAACAAACGAGTTAGCTTCAAATCCATGCGAAACACATGATTTTGATTCGAATCAATGCGAATTAGAAGGGTTATCTTGGAATCTATGCGAAACGTATGATATAGCTTCAAATACTTGTGATATACATGATTTAGCTTCAACAGCATGCGAAACAAACGAGTTAGCTTCAAATCCATGTGAAACACATGATTTAGCATCAAATCAAAGCAAAGTAGAAGGCTAATCTTCGAATCCATGCGAAGCAAATGGTTTAGCTTCAAATACTTGGGATCCACTTGAATAAGCTTCAACAGCATGCGAAACAAACGAGTTAGCTTCAAATCCAAGCGAAACACATGATTTATATTCAGATCAATGCGAAGTGGAAGGCTTATCTCCGAATCCATGCGAAACGAATAGTTTAGCTTCAAATACTTGTGATATACATGATTCAGCTTCAACTGCATGCGAAACAAACGAGTTAGCTTCAAATCCATGCGAAACACATGATTTAGATTAAAATCAAAGCAAAGTAGATGGCTTATCTTCGAATCCATGCGAAACAAATGGATTAGCTACAAATACTTGTGATATACATGATTTAGCTACAACTGCATGCGAAAAAAACGAGTTAGCTTCAAAACCAAGCGAAACACATGATTTAGCCTCAAATCAATGCGAAGTGGATGGCTTAGCTTCGAATCCATGCGAAACAAATGGTTTAACTTCAAATACTTTTGATACACTTGATTTAGCTTCAACAGCATGCGAAACAAACGAGTTAGCTTCAAATCCATGCGAAACACATGATTTAGATTCAAATCAATGCGAATTAGAAGGGTTATCTTGAAATCCATGCGAAACGTATGATATAGCTTCAAATACTTGTGATATACATGATTTAGCTTCAACAGCATGCGAAACAAACGAGTTAGCTTCAAATCCATGCGAAAAACATGTTTTAGCATCAAATCAATGCGAAGTAGGAGGCTTATCTTCGATTCCATGCGATACAAATGGTTTAGCTTCAAATACATGTGATGTACATGATTTAGCTTCAACAGCATGCGAAACAAACGAGTTAGCTTCAAATCCATGTGAAACACATGATTTAGCATCAAATCAATGCGAAGTAGAAGGCTAATCTTCGAATCCATGCGAAACGAATAGTTTAGCTTCAAATACTTGTGATATACATGATTCAGCTTCAACTGCATGCGAAACAAACGAGTTAGCTTCAAATCCATGCGAAACACATGATTTAGATTAAAATCAATGCGAAGTAGAAGGCTTATCTTCGATTCCATGCGAAACAAATGGTTTAGCTTCAAATACTTGTGATATACATGATTTATCTACAACTGCATGCGAAAAAAACGTGTTAGCTTCAACACCAAGCGAAACACATGATTTAGCCTCAAATCAATGCGAAGTAGATGGCTTACTTCGAATAAATGCGAACCAAATGGTTTAGCTTCAAATACTTGTGATATGCATGATTTAGCTTCAACTACTAGCGAAAAAAACGAGTTAGCTTCAAATCCAAGCGAAACACATGATTTAGCCTCAAATCAATGCGAATTAGAAGGGTTATCTTCGAATCCATGCGAAACAAATGATATAGCTTCAAATACTTGTGATATACATGATTTAGCTTCAACAGCATCCGAAACAAACGAGTTAGCTTAAAATAATTGCGAAACACATGATTTAGATTAAAATCAATGCGAAGTAGAAGGCTTATCTTCGAATCCATGCGAAACAAATGGTTTAGCTTCAAATACTTGTGATATACATGATTTAGCTTCAACTGCATGCGAAACAAACGAGTTAGCTTCAAATCCATGCGAAATACATGATTTTGATTCGAATCAATGCGAATTAGAAGGGTTATCTTGGAATCTATGCGAAACGTATGACATAGCTTCAAATACTTGTGATATACATGATTTAGCTTCAACAGCATGCGAAACAAACGAGTTAGCTTCAAATCCATGTGAAACACATGATTTAGCATCAAATCAATGCAAAGTAGAAGGCTAATCTTCGAATCCATGCGAAGCAAATGGTTTAGCTTCAAATACTTGGGATCCACTTGAGTTAGCTTCAACAGCATGCGAAACAAACGAGTTAGCTTCAAATCCAAGCGAAACACATGATTTATATTCAAATCAATGCGAAGTGGAAGGCTTATCTTCGAATCCATGCGAAACGAATAGTTTAGCTTCAAATACTTGTGATATACATGATTCAGCTTCAACTGCATGCGAAACAAACGAGTTAGCTTCAAATCCATGCGAAACACATGATTCAGATTCAAATCAATGCGAAGTAGGAGGCTTATCTTCGATCCCATGCGATACAAATGGTTTAGCTTCAAATACATGTGATGTACATGATTTAGCTTCAACAGCATGCGAAACAAACGAGTTAGCTTCAAATCCATGTGAAACACATGATTTTGCATCAAATCAATGCGAAGTAGAAGGCTAATATTCGAATCCATGCGAAGCAAATGGTTTAGCTTCAAATACTTGTGATCCACTTGAGTTAGCTTCAACAGCATGCGAAACAAACGAGTTAGCTTCAAATCCATGCGAAACACATGATTTAGCATCAAATCAATGCGAAGAGGAATGCTTATCTTCGAATCCATGCGAAACGAATAGTTTAGCTTCAAATACTTGTGATATACATGATTCAGCTTCAACTGCATGCGAAACAAACGAGTTATCTTATAATCCATGCGAAACACATGATTTAGCTTCAAATCAATGCGAAGTAGAAGGCTGATCTTCGTATCCATGCGTAACAAATGGTTTAGCTTCAAATACTCGTGATATACATGATTTAGCTTCAACAGCATGCGAAACAAACGAGTTAGCTTCAAATCCAAGCGAAACACATGATTTATATTCAAATCAATGCGAAGTGGAAGGCTTATCTTCGAATCCATGCGAAACGAATAGTTTAGCTTCAAATACTTGTGATATACATGATTTAGCTTCAACAGCATGCGAAACAAACGAGTTAGCTTCAAATCCATGCGAAACACATGATTTAGAATCAAATCAATGCTAAGTAGAAGGCTGATCTTCGAATCCATGCGTAACAAATGGTTTAGCTTCAAATACTTGTGATATGCATGATTTAGCTTCAACTACTAGCGAAAAAAACGAGTTAGCTTCAAATCCAAGCGAAACACATGATTTAGCCTCAAATCAATGCGAATTAGAAGGGTTATCTTCGAATCCATGCGAAACAAATGATATAGCTTCAAATACTCGTGATATACATGATTTAGCTTCAACAGCATGCGAAACAAACGAGTTAGCTTCAAATCCATGCGAAAAACATGTTTTAGCATCAAATCAATGCGAAGTAGGAGGCTTATCTTCGATTCTATGCGATACAAATGGTTTAGCTTCAAATACATGTGATGTACATGATTCAGCTTCAACAGCATGCGAAACAAACGAGTTAGCTTCAAATCCATGCGAAACACATGATTTAGATTCAAATCAATGCGAATTAGAAGGGTTATCTTGAAATCCATGCGAAACGTATGATATAGCTTCAAATACTTGTGATATACATGATTTAGCTTCAACAGCATGCGAAACAAACGAGTTAGCTTCAAATCCATGCGAAAAACATGTTTTAGCATCAAATCAATGCGAAGTAGGAGGCTTATCTTCGATTCCATGCGATACAAATGGTTTAGCTTCAAATACATGTGATGTACATGATTTAGCTTCAACAGCATGCGAAACAAACGAGTTAGCTTCAAATCCATGTGAAACACATGATTTAGCATCAAATCAATGCGAAGTAGAAGGCTAATCTTCGAATCCATGCGAAACGAATAGTTTAGCTTCAAATACTTGTGATATACATGATTCAGCTTCAACTGCATGCGAAACAAACGAGTTAGCTTCAAATCCATGCGAAACACATGATTTAGATTAAAATCAATGCGAAGTAGAAGGCTTATCTTCGATTCCATGCGAAACAAATGGTTTAGCTTCAAATACTTGTGATATACATGATTTATCTACAACTGCATGCGAAAAAAACGTGTTAGCTTCAACACCAAGCGAAACACATGATTTAGCCTCAAATCAATGCGAAGTAGATGGCTTACTTCGAATAAATGCGAACCAAATGGTTTAGCTTCAAATACTTGTGATATGCATGATTTAGCTTCAACTACTAGCGAAAAAAACGAGTTAGCTTCAAATCCAAGCGAAACACATGATTTAGCCTCAAATCAATGCGAATTAGAAGGGTTATCTTCGAATCCATGCGAAACAAATGATATAGCTTCAAATACTTGTGATATACATGATTTAGCTTCAACAGCATCCGAAACAAACGAGTTAGCTTAAAATAATTGCGAAACACATGATTTAGATTAAAATCAATGCGAAGTAGAAGGCTTATCTTCGAATCCATGCGAAACAAATGGTTTAGCTTCAAATACTTGTGATATACATGATTTAGCTTCAACTGCATGCGAAACAAACGAGTTAGCTTCAAATCCATGCGAAATACATGATTTTGATTCGAATCAATGCGAATTAGAAGGGTTATCTTGGAATCTATGCGAAACGTATGACATAGCTTCAAATACTTGTGATATACATGATTTAGCTTCAACAGCATGCGAAACAAACGAGTTAGCTTCAAATCCATGTGAAACACATGATTTAGCATCAAATCAATGCAAAGTAGAAGGCTAATCTTCGAATCCATGCGAAGCAAATGGTTTAGCTTCAAATACTTGGGATCCACTTGAGTTAGCTTCAACAGCATGCGAAACAAACGAGTTAGCTTCAAATCCAAGCGAAACACATGATTTATATTCAAATCAATGCGAAGTGGAAGGCTTATCTTCGAATCCATGCGAAACGAATAGTTTAGCTTCAAATACTTGTGATATACATGATTCAGCTTCAACTGCATGCGAAACAAACGAGTTAGCTTCAAATCCATGCGAAACACATGATTCAGATTCAAATCAATGCGAAGTAGGAGGCTTATCTTCGATCCCATGCGATACAAATGGTTTAGCTTCAAATACATGTGATGTACATGATTTAGCTTCAACAGCATGCGAAACAAACGAGTTAGCTTCAAATCCATGTGAAACACATGATTTTGCATCAAATCAATGCGAAGTAGAAGGCTAATATTCGAATCCATGCGAAGCAAATGGTTTAGCTTCAAATACTTGTGATCCACTTGAGTTAGCTTCAACAGCATGCGAAACAAACGAGTTAGCTTCAAATCCATGCGAAACACATGATTTAGCATCAAATCAATGCGAAGAGGAATGCTTATCTTCGAATCCATGCGAAACGAATAGTTTAGCTTCAAATACTTGTGATATACATGATTCAGCTTCAACTGCATGCGAAACAAACGAGTTATCTTATAATCCATGCGAAACACATGATTTAGCTTCAAATCAATGCGAAGTAGAAGGCTGATCTTCGTATCCATGCGTAACAAATGGTTTAGCTTCAAATACTCGTGATATACATGATTTAGCTTCAACAGCATGCGAAACAAACGAGTTAGCTTCAAATCCAAGCGAAACACATGATTTATATTCAAATCAATGCGAAGTGGAAGGCTTATCTTCGAATCCATGCGAAACGAATAGTTTAGCTTCAAATACTTGTGATATACATGATTTAGCTTCAACAGCATGCGAAACAAACGAGTTAGCTTCAAATCCATGCGAAACACATGATTTAGAATCAAATCAATGCTAAGTAGAAGGCTGATCTTCGAATCCATGCGTAACAAATGGTTTAGCTTCAAATACTTGTGATATGCATGATTTAGCTTCAACTACTAGCGAAAAAAACGAGTTAGCTTCAAATCCAAGCGAAACACATGATTTAGCCTCAAATCAATGCGAATTAGAAGGGTTATCTTCGAATCCATGCGAAACAAATGATATAGCTTCAAATACTCGTGATATACATGATTTAGCTTCAACAGCATGCGAAACAAACGAGTTAGCTTCAAATCCATGCGAAAAACATGTTTTAGCATCAAATCAATGCGAAGTAGGAGGCTTATCTTCGATTCTATGCGATACAAATGGTTTAGCTTCAAATACATGTGATGTACATGATTCAGCTTCAACAGCATGCGAAACAAACGAGTTAGCTTCAAATCCATGTGAAACACATGATTTAGCATCAAATCAATGCGAAGTAGAAGGCTAATCTTCGAATCCATGCGAAACGAATAGTTTAGCTTCAAATACTTGTGATATACATGATTCAGCTTCAACTGCATGCGAAAAAAACGTGTTAGCTTCAACACCAAGCGAAACACATGATTTAGCCTCAAATCAATGCGAAGTAGATGGCTTACTTCGAATAAATGCGAACCAAATGGTTTAGCTTCAAATACTTGTGATATGCATGATTTAGCTTCAACTACTAGCGAAAAAAACGAGTTAGCTTCAAATCCAAGCGAAACACATGATTTAGCCTCAAATCAATGCGAATTAGAAGGGTTATCTTCGAATCCATGCGAAACAAATGATATAGCTTCAAATACTTGTGATATACATGATTTAGCTTCAACAGCATCCGAAACAAACGAGTTAGCTTAAAATCATTGCGAAACACATGATTTAGATTAAAATCAATGCGAAGTAGAAGGCTTATCTTCGAATCCATGCGAAACAAATGGTTTAGCTTCAAATACTTGTGATATACATGATTTAGCTTCAACTGCATGCGAAACAAACGAGTTAGCTTAAAATCCATGCGGAACACATGATTTAGCTTCAAATCAATGCGAAGTAGAAGGCTGATCTTCGTATCCATGCGAAGCAAATGGTTTAGCTTCAAATACTTTTGATACACTTGATTTAGCTTCAACTGCTCGCGAATCAAACAAGTTAGCTTCAAATCCATGCGAACACATGAATTAGCTTCAAATCAATGCGAAGTAGGAGGCTTATCTTCGATTCCATGCGATACAAATGGTTTAGCTTCAAATACATGTGATGTACATGATTTAGCTTCAACAGCATGCGAAACAAACGAGTTAGCTTCAAATCCATGTGAAACACATGATTTTGCATCAAATCAATGCGAAGTAGAAGGCTAATATTCGAATCCATGCGAAGCAAATGGTTTAGCTTCAAATACTTGTGATCCACTTGAGTTAGCTTCAACAGCATGCGAAACAAACGAGTTAGCTTCAAATCCATGCGAAACACATGATTTAGCATCAAATCAATGCGAAGAGGAATGCTTATCTTCGAATCCATGCGAAACGAATAGTTTAGCTTCAAATACTTGTGATATACATGATTCAGCTTCAACTGCATGCGAAACAAACGAGTTATCTTATAATCCATGCGAAACACATGATTTAGCTTCAAATCAATGCGAAGTAGAAGGCTGATCTTCGTATCCATGCGTAACAAATGGTTTAGCTTCAAATACTTGTGATATGCATGATTTAGCTTCAACAGCATGCGAAACAAACGAGTTAGATTCAAATCCATGCGAAACAAATGACTTAGCATCAAATCAATGCGAAGTAGAAGGCTTAGCTTCGAATCCATGCGTAACAAATGGTATAGCTTCAAATACTTGTGATATACATGATTTAGCTTCAACAGCATGCGAAACAAACGAGTTAGCTTCAAATCCATGCGAAACACATGATTTTGATTCGAATCAATGCGAATTAGAAGGGTTATCTTGGAATCTATGCGAAACGTATGATATAGCTTCAAATACTTGTGATATACATGATTTAGCTTCAACAGCATGCGAAACAAACGAGTTAGCTTCAAATCCATGTGAAACACATGATTTAGCATCAAATCAAAGCAAAGTAGAAGGCTAATCTTCGAATCCATGCGAAGCAAATGGTTTAGCTTCAAATACTTGGGATCCACTTGAATAAGCTTCAACAGCATGCGAAACAAACGAGTTAGCTTCAAATCCAAGCGAAACACATGATTTATATTCAGATCAATGCGAAGTGGAAGGTTTATCTCCGAATCCATGCGAAACGAATAGTTTAGCTTCAAATACTTGTGATATACATGATTCAGCTTCGACTGCATGCGAAACAAACGAGTTAGCTTCAAATCCATGCGAAACACATGATTTAGATTAAAATCAAAGCAAAGTAGATGGCTTATCTTCGAATCCATGCGAAACAAATGGATTAGCTACAAATACTTGTGATATACATGATTTAGCTACAACTGCATGCGAAAAAAACGAGTTAGCTTCAAAACCAAGCGAAACACATGATTTAGCCTCAAATCAATGCGAAGTGGATGGCTTAGCTTCGAATCCATGCGAAACAAATGGTTTAACTTCAAATACTTTTGATACACTTGATTTAGCTTCAACAGCATGCGAAACAAACGAGTTAGCTTCAAATCCATGCGAAACACATGATTTAGATTCAAATCAATGCGAATTAGAAGGGTTATCTTGAAATCCATGCGAAACGTATGATATAGCTTCAAATACTTGTGATATACATGATTTAGCTTCAACAGCATGCGAAACAAACGAGTTAGCTTCAAATCCATGCGAAAAACATGTTTTAGCATCAAATCAATGCGAAGTAGGAGGCTTATCTTCGATTCCATGCGATACAAATGGTTTAGCTTCAAATACATGTGATGTACATGATTTAGCTTCAACAGCATGCGAAACAAACGAGTTAGCTTCAAATCCATGTGAAACACATGATTTAGCATCAAATCAATGCGAAGTAGAAGGCTAATCTTCGAATCCATGCGAAACGAATAGTTTAGCTTCAAATACTTGTGATATACATGATTCAGCTTCAACTGCATGCGAAACAAACGAGTTAGCTTCAAATCCATGCGAAACACATGATTTAGATTAAAATCAATGCGAAGTAGAAGGCTTATCTTCGATTCCATGCGAAACAAATGGTTTAGCTTCAAATACTTGTGATATACATGATTTATCTACAACTGCATGCGAAAAAAACGTGTTAGCTTCAACACCAAGCGAAACACATGATTTAGCCTCAAATCAATGCGAAGTAGATGGCTTACTTCGAATAAATGCGAACCAAATGGTTTAGCTTCAAATACTTGTGATATGCATGATTTAGCTTCAACTACTAGCGAAAAAAACGAGTTAGCTTCAAATCCAAGCGAAACACATGATTTAGCCTCAAATCAATGCGAATTAGAAGGGTTATCTTCGAATCCATGCGAAACAAATGATATAGCTTCAAATACTTGTGATATACATGATTTAGCTTCAATAGCATCCGAAACAAACGAGTTAGCTTAAAATAATTGCGAAACACATGATTTAGATTAAAATCAATGCGAAGTAGAAGGCTTATCTTCGAATCCATGCGAAACAAATGGTTTAGCTTCAAATACTTGTGATATACATGATTTAGCTTCAACTGCATGCGAAACAAACGAGTTAGCTTCAAATCCATGCGAAATACATGATTTTGATTCGAATCAATGCGAATTAGAAGGGTTATCTTGGAATCTATGCGAAACGTATGACATAGCTTCAAATACTTGTGATATACATGATTTAGCTTCAACAGCATGCGAAACAAACGAGTTAGCTTCAAATCCATGTGAAACACATGATTTAGCATCAAATCAATGCAAAGTAGAAGGCTAATCTTCGAATCCATGCGAAGCAAATGGTTTAGCTTCAAATACTTGGGATCCACTTGAGTTAGCTTCAACAGCATGCGAAACAAACGAGTTAGCTTCAAATCCAAGCGAAACACATGATTTATATTCAAATCAATGCGAAGTGGAAGGCTTATCTTCGAATCCATGCGAAACGAATAGTTTAGCTTCAAATACTTGTGATATACATGATTCAGCTTCAACTGCATGCGAAACAAACGAGTTAGCTTCAAATCCATGCGAAACACATGATTCAGATTCAAATCAATGCGAAGTAGGAGGCTTATCTTCGATCCCATCCGATACAAATGGTTTAGCTTTAAATACTTGTGATATACATGATTTAGCTTCAACAGCATGCGAAACAAACGAGTTAGCTTCAAATCCATGCGAAACACATGATTTAGAATCAAATCAATGCTAAGTAGAAGGCTGATCTTCGAATCCATGCGTAACAAATGGTTTAGCTTCAAATACTTGTGATATGCATGATTTAGCTTCAACTACTAGCGAAAAAAACGAGTTAGCTTCAAATCCAAGCGAAACACATGATTTAGCCTCAAATCAATGCGAATTAGAAGGGTTATCTTCGAATCCATGCGAAACAAATGATATAGCTTCAAATACTCGTGATATACATGATTTAGCTTCAACAGCATGCGAAACAAACGAGTTAGCTTCAAATCCATGCGAAAAACATGTTTTAGCATCAAATCAATGCGAAGTAGGAGGCTTATCTTCGATTCTATGCGATACAAATGGTTTAGCTTCAAATACATGTGATGTACATGATTCAGCTTCAACAGTATGCGAAACAAACGAGTTAGCTTCAAATCCATGTGAAACACATGATTTAGCATCAAATCAATGCGAAGTAGAAGGCTAATCTTCGAATCCATGCGAAACGAATAGTTTAGCTTCAAATACTTGTGATATACATGATTCAGCTTCAACTGCATGCGAAAAAAACGTGTTAGCTTCAACACCAAGCGAAACACATGATTTAGCCTCAAATCAATGCGAAGTAGATGGCTTACTTCGAATAAATGCGAACCAAATGGTTTAGCTTCAAATACTTGTGATATGCATGATTTAGCTTCAACTACTAGCGAAAAAAACGAGTTAGCTTCAAATCCAAGCGAAACACATGATTTAGCCTCAAATCAATGCGAATTAGAAGGGTTATCTTCGAATCCATGCGAAACAAATGATATAGCTTCAAATACTTGTGATATACATGATTTAGCTTCAACAGCATCCGAAACAAACGAGTTAGCTTAAAATCATTGCGAAACACATGATTTAGATTAAAATCAATGCGAAGTAGAAGGCTTATCTTCGAATCCATGCGAAACAAATGGTTTAGCTTCAAATACTTGTGATATACATGATTTAGCTTCAACTGCATGCGAAACAAACGAGTTAGCTTAAAATCCATGCGGAACACATGATTTAGCTTCAAATCAATGCGAAGTAGAAGGCTGATCTTCGTATCCATGCGAAGCAAATGGTTTAGCTTCAAATACTTTTGATACACTTGATTTAGCTTCAACTGCTCGCGAATCAAACAAGTTAGCTTCAAATCCATGCGAACACATGAATTAGCTTCAAATCAATGCGAAGTAGGAGGCTTATCTTCGATTCCATGCGATACAAATGGTTTAGCTTCAAATACATGTGATGTACATGATTTAGCTTCAACAGCATGCGAAACAAACGAGTTAGCTTCAAATCCATGTGAAACACATGATTTTGCATCAAATCAATGCGAAGTAGAAGGCTAATATTCGAATCCATGCGAAGCAAATGGTTTAGCTTCAAATACTTGTGATCCACTTGAGTTAGCTTCAACAGCATGCGAAACAAACGAGTTAGCTTCAAATCCATGCGAAACACATGATTTAGCATCAAATCAATGCGAAGAGGAATGCTTATCTTCGAATCCATGCGAAACGAATAGTTTAGCTTCAAATACTTGTGATATACATGATTCAGCTTCAACTGCATGCGAAACAAACGAGTTATCTTATAATCCATGCGAAACACATGATTTAGCTTCAAATCAATGCGAAGTAGAAGGCTGATCTTCGTATCCATGCGTAACAAATGGTTTAGCTTCAAATACTTGTGATATGCATGATTTAGCTTCAACAGCATGCGAAACAAACGAGTTAGATTCAAATCCATGCGAAACAAATGACTTAGCATCAAATCAATGCGAAGTAGAAGGCTTAGCTTCGAATCCATGCGTAACAAATGGTATAGCTTCAAATACTTGTGATATACATGATTTAGCTTCAACAGCATGCGAAACAAACGAGTTAGCTTCAAATCCATGCGAAACACATGATTTTGATTCGAATCAATGCGAATTAGAAGGGTTATCTTGGAATCTATGCGAAACGTATGATATAGCTTCAAATACTTGTGATATACATGATTTAGCTTCAACAGCATGCGAAACAAACGAGTTAGCTTCAAATCCATGTGAAACACATGATTTAGCATCAAATCAAAGCAAAGTAGAAGGCTAATCTTCGAATCCATGCGAAGCAAATGGTTTAGCTTCAAATACTTGGGATCCACTTGAATAAGCTTCAACAGCATGCGAAACAAACGAGTTAGCTTCAAATCCAAGCGAAACACATGATTTATATTCAAATCAATGCGAAGTGGAAGGCTTATCTTCGAATCCATGCGAAACGAATAGTTTAGCTTCAAATACTTGTGATATACATGATTCAGCTTCAACTGCATGCGAAACAAACGAGTTAGCTTCAAATCCATGCGAAACACATGATTCAGATTCAAATCAATGCGAAGTAGGAGGCTTATCTTCGATCCCACCGATACAAATGGTTTAGCTTTAAATACTTGTGATATACATGATTTAGCTTCAACAGCATGCGAAACAAACGAGTTAGCTTCAAATCCATGCGAAACACATGATTTAGAATCAAATCAATGCTAAGTAGAAGGCTGATCTTCGAATCCATGCGTAACAAATGGTTTAGCTTCAAATACTTGTGATATGCATGATTTAGCTTCAACTACTAGCGAAAAAAACGAGTTAGCTTCAAATCCAAGCGAAACACATGATTTAGCCTCAAATCAATGCGAATTAGAAGGGTTATCTTCGAATCCATGCGAAACAAATGATATAGCTTCAAATACTCGTGATATACATGATTTAGCTTCAACAGCATGCGAAACAAACGAGTTAGCTTCAAATCCATGCGAAAAACATGTTTTAGCATCAAATCAATGCGAAGTAGGAGGCTTATCTTCGATTCTATGCGATACAAATGGTTTAGCTTCAAATACATGTGATGTACATGATTCAGCTTCAACAGCATGCGAAACAAACGAGTTAGCTTCAAATCCATGTGAAACACATGATTTAGCATCAAATCAATGCGAAGTAGAAGGCTAATCTTCGAATCCATGCGAAACGAATAGTTTAGCTTCAAATACTTGTGATATGCATGATTTAGCTTCAACAGCATGCGAAACAAACGAGTTAGCTTCAAATCCATGCGAAACACATGATTTTGATTCGAATCAATGCGAATTAGAAGGGTTATCTTGGAATCTATGCGAAACGTATGATATAGCTTCAAATACTTGTGATATACATGATTTAGCTTCAACAGCATGCGAAACAAACGAGTTAGCTTCAAATCCATGTGAAACACATGATTTAGCATCAAATCAAAGCAAAGTAGAAGGCTAATCTTCGAATCCATGCGAAGCAAATGGTTTAGCTTCAAATACTTGGGATCCACTTGAATAAGCTTCAACAGCATGCGAAACAAACGAGTTAGCTTCAAATCCAAGCGAAACACATGATTTATATTCAGATCAATGCGAAGTGGAAGGCTTATCTCCGAATCCATGCGAAACGAATAGTTTAGCTTCAAATACTTGTGATATACATGATTCAGCTTCGACTGCATGCGAAACAAACGAGTTAGCTTCAAATCCATGCGAAACACATGATTTAGATTAAAATCAATGCGAAGTAGAAGGCTTATCTTCGAATCCATGCGAAACAAATGGATTAGCTACAAATACTTGTGATATACATGATTTAGCTACAACTGCATGCGAAAAAAACGAGTTAGCTTCAAAACCAAGCGAAACACATGATTTAGCCTCAAATCAATGCGAAGTGGATGGCTTAGCTTCGAATAAATGCGAACCAAATGGTTTAGCTTCAAATACTTGTGATATGCATGATTTAGCTTCAACTACTAGCGAAAAAAACGAGTTAGCTTCAAATCCAAGCGAAACACATGATTTAGCCTCAAATCAATGCGAATTAGAAGGGTTATCTTCGAATCCATGCGAAACAAATGATATAGCTTCAAATACTCGTGATATACATGATTTAGCTTCAACAACATGCGAAACAAACGAGTTAGATTCAAATCCATGCGAAACACATGATTTAGCATCAAATCAATGCGAAGTGGAAGGCTTATCTTCGAATCCATGCGAAACAAATGGATCAGCTTCATATACTTGTGATATACATGATTTAGCTTCAACAGCATGCGAAATGTACGAGTTAGATTCAAATCCATGCGAAACACATGATTTAGCTTCAAATCAATGCGAAGTAAATAGGGTTATCTTCGAATCCATGCGAAACAAATGGGTTAGCTGCAAATACTTGTGATATACATGATTTAGCTTCCACTGCATGCGAAACAAACGAGCTAGCTTAAAATCCATGCGATACACATGATTTAGAATCAAATCAATGCTAAGTAGAAGGCTGATCTTCGAATCCATGCGTAACAAATGGTTTAGCTTCAAATACTTGTGATATACATGATTTAGCTTCAACAGCATGCGAAACAAACGAGTTAGCTTCAAATCCATGTGAAACACATGATTTAGCATCAAATCAATGCAAAGTAGAAGGCTAATCTTCGAATCCATGCGAAGCAAATGGTTTTGCTTCAAATACTTGGGATCCACTTGAGTTAGCTTCAACAGCATGCGAAACAAACGAGTTAGCTTCAAATCCAAGCGAAACACATGATTTATATTCAAATCAATGCGAAGTGGAAGGCTTATCTTCGAATCCATGCGAAACGAATAGTTTAGCTTCAAATACTTGTGATATACATGATTCAGCTTCAACTGCATGCGATACAAACGAGTTAGCTTCAAATCCATGCGAAACACATGATTCAGATTCAAATCAATGCGAAGTAGGAGGCTTATCTTCGATCCCATCCGATACAAATGGTTTAGCTTTAAATACTTGTGATATACATGATTTAGCTTCAACAGCATGCGAAACAAACGAGTTAGCTTCAAATCCATGCGAAACACATGATTTAGAATCAAATCAATGCTAAGTAGAAGGCTGATCTTCGAATCCATGCGTAACAAATGGTTTAGCTTCAAATACTTGTGATATGCATGATTTAGCTTCAACTACTAGCGAAAAAAACGAGTTAGCTTCAAATCCAAGCGAAACACATGATTTAGCCTCAAATCAATGCGAATTAGAAGGGTTATCTTCGAATCCATGCGAAACAAATGATATAGCTTCAAATACTCGTGATATACATGATTTAGCTTCAACAGCATGCGAAACAAACGAGTTAGATTCAAATCCATGCGAAACACATGATTTAGCATCAAATCAATGCGAAGTGGAAGGCTTATCTTCGAATCCATGCGAAACAAATGGATCAGCTTCATATACTTGTGATATACATGATTTAGCTTGAACAGCATGCGAAATGTACGAGTTAGATTCAAATCCATGCGAAACACATGATTTAGATTCAAATCAATGCGAATTAGAAGGGTTATCTTGGAATCTATGCGAAACGTATGATATAGCTTCAAATACTTGTGAAATACATGATTTAGCTTCCACTGCATGCGAAACAAACGAGCTAGCTTAAAATCCATGCGATACACATGATTTAGCCTCAAATCAATGCGAAGTAGAAGGTTTAGCTTCGAATAAATGCGAAACAAATGGTTTAGCTTCAAATACTTGTGATATATATGATTTAGCTTCAACAGCATGCGAAACAAACGAGTTAGCTTCAAATCCATGCGAAACACATGATTCAGATTCAAATCAATGCGAAGTAGGAGGCTGATCTTCGAATCCATGCGTAACAAATGGTTTAGCTTCAAATACTTGTGATATACATGATTTAGATTCAACAGCATGCGAAACAAACGAGTTAGCTTCAAATCCATGCGAAACACATGATTTAGCCTCAAATCAATGCGAAGTGGAAGGCTTAGCTTCGAATAAATGCGAAACAAATGGTTTACCTTCAAATACTTGTGATATATATGATTTAGCTTCAACAGCATGCGAAACAAAAGAGTTAGCTTCAAATCCATGCGAAACACATGATTTAGCATCAAATCAATGCGAAGTGGGATGCTTATCTTCGAATCCATGCGAAACGAATAGTTTAGCTTCAAATACTTGTGATATACATGATTCAGCTTCAACTGCATGCGAAACAAACGAGTTATCTTATAATCCATGCGAAACACATGATATAGCTTCAAATCAATGCGAAGTAGAAGGCTGATCTTCGAATCCATGCGTAACAAATGGTTTAGCTTCAAATACTTGTGATATGCATGATTTAGCTTCAACAGCATGCGAAACAAACGAGTTAGATTCAAATCCATGCGAAACACAAGATTTAGCATCAAATCAATGCGAAGTGGAAGGCTTATCTTCGAATCCATGCGAAACTAATGGATCAGCTTCATATACTTGTGATATACATGATTTAGCTTCAACAGCATGCGAAATGTACGAGTTAGATTCAAATCCATGCGAAACACATGATTTAGCTTCAAATCAATGCGAAGTAAATAGGGTTATCTTCGAATCCATGCGAAACAAATGGGTTAGCTGCAAATACTTGTGATATACATGATTTAGCTTCCACTGCATGCGAAACAAACGAGCTAGCTTAAAATCCATGCGATACACATGATTTAGCCTCAAATCAATGCGAAGTAGAAGGCTTAGCTTCGAATAAATGCGAAACAAATGGTTTAGCTTCAAATACTTGTGATATATATGATTTAGCTTCAACAGCATGCGAAACAAACGAGTTAGCTTCAAATCCATGCGAAACACATGATTCAGATTCAAATCAATGCGAAGTAGGAGGCTTATCTTCGATCCCATCCGATACAAATGGTTTATCTTCAAATACTTGTGATATACATGATTTAGCTTCAACAGCATGCGAAACAAACGAGTTAGCTTCAAATCCATGCGAAACACATGATTTAGAATCAAATCAATGCTAAGTAGAAGGCTGATCTTCGAATCCATGCGTAACAAATGGTTTAGCTTCAAATACTTGTGATATACATGATTTAGATTCAACAGCATGCGAAACAAACGAGTTAGCTTCAAATCCATGCGAAACACATGATTTAGCCTCAAATCAATGCGAAGTAGAAGGCTTAGCTTCGAATAGATGCGAAACAAATGGTTTACCTTCAAATACTTGTGATATATATGATTTAGCTTCAACAGCATGCGAAACACATCATTCAGATTCAAATCAATGCGAAGTAGCAGGCTTATCTTCGATCCCATCCGATACAAATGGTTTAGCTTCAAATACTTGTGATATACATGATTTAGCTTCAACAGCATGCGAAACAAACAAGTTAGCTTCAAATCCATGCGAAACACATGATTTAGCATAAAATCAATGCTAAGTAGAAGGCTGATCTTCGAATCCATGCGTAACAAATGGTTTAGCTTCAAATATTTGTGATATACATGATTTAGCTTCAACAGCATGCGCAACAAACGAGTTAGCTTCAAATCCATGCGAAACACATGATTTAGCTTCAAATCAATGCGAATTAGAAGGGTTGTCTTGGAATCCATGCGAAACGTATGATATAGCTTCAAATACTTGTGATATACATGATTTAGCTTCAACAGCATGCGAAACAAACGAGTTAGCTTCAAATCCATGTGAAACACATGATTTAGCATCAAATCAATGCAAAGTAGAAGGCTAATCTTCGAATCCATGCGAAGCAAATGGTTTAGCTTCAAATACTTGGGATCCACTTGAGTTAGCTTCAACAGCATGCGAAACAAACGAGTTAGCTTCAAATCCATGCGAAACACATGATTTAGAATCAAATCAATGCTAAGTAGAAGGCTGATCTTCGAATCCATGCGTAACAAATGGTTTAGCTTCAAATACTTGTGATATGCATGATTTAGCTTCAACTACTAGCGAAAAAAACGAGTTAGCTTCAAATCCAAGCGAAACACATGATTTAGCCTCAAATCAATGCGAATTAGAAGGGTTATCTTCGAATCCATGCGAAACAAATGATATAGCTTCAAATACTCGTGATATACATGATTTAGCTTCAACAGCATGCGAAACAAACGAGTTAGCTTCAAATCCATGCGAAAAACATGTTTTAGCATCAAATCAATGCGAAGTAGGAGGCTTATCTTCGATTCTATGCGATACAAATGGTTTAGCTTCAAATACATGTGATGTACATGATTCAGCTTCAACAGTATGCGAAACAAACGAGTTAGCTTCAAATCCATGTGAAACACATGATTTAGCATCAAATCAATGCGAAGTAGAAGGCTAATCTTCGAATCCATGCGAAACGAATAGTTTAGCTTCAAATACTTGTGATATACATGATTCAGCTTCAACTGCATGCGAAAAAAACGTGTTAGCTTCAACACCAAGCGAAACACATGATTTAGCCTCAAATCAATGCGAAGTAAATGGCTTAATTCGAATAAATGCGAACCAAATGGTTTAGCTTCAAATACTTGTGATATGCATGATTTAGCTTCAACTACTAGCGAAAAAAACGAGTTAGCTTCAAATCCAAGCGAAACACATGATTTAGCCTCAAATCAATGCGAATTAGAAGGGTTATCTTCGAATCCATGCGAAACAAATGATATAGCTTCAAATACTTGTGATATACATGATTTAGCTTCAACAGCATCCGAAACAAACGAGTTAGCTTAAAATCATTGCGAAACACATGATTTAGATTAAAATCAATGCGAAGTAGAAGGCTTATCTTCGAATCCATGCGAAACAAATGGTTTAGCTTCAAATACTTGTGATATACATGATTTAGCTTCAACTGCATGCGAAACAAACGAGTTAGCTTAAAATCCATGCGGAACACATGATTTAGCTTCAAATCAATGCGAAGTAGAAGGCTGATCTTCGTATCCATGCGAAGCAAATGGTTTAGCTTCAAATACTTTTGATACACTTGATTTAGCTTCAACTGCTCGCGAATCAAACAAGTTAGCTTCAAATCCATGCGAACACATGAATTAGCTTCAAATCAATGCGAAGTAGGAGGCTTATCTTCGATTCCATGCGATACAAATGGTTTAGCTTCAAATACATGTGATGTACATGATTTAGCTTCAACAGCATGCGAAACAAACGAGTTAGCTTCAAATCCATGTGAAACACATGATTTTGCATCAAATCAATGCGAAGTAGAAGGCTAATATTCGAATCCATGCGAAGCAAATGGTTTAGCTTCAAATACTTGTGATCCACTTGAGTTAGCTTCAACAGCATGCGAAACAAACGAGTTAGCTTCAAATCCATGCGAAACACATGATTTAGCATCAAATCAATGCGAAGAGGAATGCTTATCTTCGAATCCATGCGAAACGAATAGTTTAGCTTCAAATACTTGTGATATACATGATTCAGCTTCAACTGCATGCGAAACAAACGAGTTATCTTATAATCCATGCGAAACACATGATTTAGCTTCAAATCAATGCGAAGTAGAAGGCTGATCTTCGTATCCATGCGTAACAAATGGTTTAGCTTCAAATACTTGTGATATGCATGATTTAGCTTCAACAGCATGCGAAACAAACGAGTTAGATTCAAATCCATGCGAAACAAATGACTTAGCATCAAATCAATGCGAAGTAGAAGGCTTAGCTTCGAATCCATGCGTAACAAATGGTATAGCTTCAAATACTTGTGATATACATGATTTAGCTTCAACAGCATGCGAAACAAACGAGTTAGCTTCAAATCCATGCGAAACACATGATTTTGATTCGAATCAATGCGAATTAGAAGGGTTATCTTGGAATCTATGCGAAACGTATGATATAGCTTCAAATACTTGTGATATACATGATTTAGCTTCAACAGCATGCGAAACAAACGAGTTAGCTTCAAATCCATGTGAAACACATGATTTAGCATCAAATCAAAGCAAAGTAGAAGGCTAATCTTCGAATCCATGCGAAGCAAATGGTTTAGCTTCAAATACTTGGGATCCACTTGAATAAGCTTCAACAGCATGCGAAACAAACGAGTTAGCTTCAAATCCAAGCGAAACACATGATTTATATTCAAATCAATGCGAAGTGGAAGGCTTATCTTCGAATCCATGCGAAACGAATAGTTTAGCTTCAAATACTTGTGATATACATGATTCAGCTTCAACTGCATGCGAAACAAACGAGTTAGCTTCAAATCCATGCGAAACACATGATTCAGATTCAAATCAATGCGAAGTAGGAGGCTTATCTTCGATCCCACCGATACAAATGGTTTAGCTTTAAATACTTGTGATATACATGATTTAGCTTCAACAGCATGCGAAACAAACGAGTTAGCTTCAAATCCATGCGAAACACATGATTTAGAATCAAATCAATGCTAAGTAGAAGGCTGATCTTCGAATCCATGCGTAACAAATGGTTTAGCTTCAAATACTTGTGATATGCATGATTTAGCTTCAACTACTAGCGAAAAAAACGAGTTAGCTTCAAATCCAAGCGAAACACATGATTTAGCCCCAAATCAATGCGAATTAGAAGGGTTATCTTCGAATCCATGCGAAACAAATGATATAGCTTCAAATACTCGTGATATACATGATTTAGCTTCAACAGCATGCGAAACAAACGAGTTAGCTTCAAATCCATGCGAAAAACATGTTTTAGCATCAAATCAATGCGAAGTAGGAGGCTTATCTTCGATTCTATGCGATACAAATGGTTTAGCTTCAAATACATGTGATGTACATGATTCAGCTTCAACAGCATGCGAAACAAACGAGTTAGCTTCAAATCCATGTGAAACACATGATTTAGCATCAAATCAATGCGAAGTAGAAGGCTAATCTTCGAATCCATGCGAAACGAATAGTTTAGCTTCAAATACTTGTGATATGCATGATTTAGCTTCAACAGCATGCGAAACAAACGAGTTAGCTTCAAATCCATGCGAAACACATGATTTTGATTCGAATCAATGCGAATTAGAAGGGTTATCTTGGAATCTATGCGAAACGTATGATATAGCTTCAAATACTTGTGATATACATGATTTAGCTTCAACAGCATGCGAAACAAACGAGTTAGCTTCAAATCCATGTGAAACACATGATTTAGCATCAAATCAAAGCAAAGTAGAAGGCTAATCTTCGAATCCATGCGAAGCAAATGGTTTAGCTTCAAATACTTGGGATCCACTTGAATAAGCTTCAACAGCATGCGAAACAAACGAGTTAGCTTCAAATCCAAGCGAAACACATGATTTATATTCAGATCAATGCGAAGTGGAAGGCTTATCTCCGAATCCATGCGAAACGAATAGTTTAGCTTCAAATACTTGTGATATACATGATTCAGCTTCGACTGCATGCGAAACAAACGAGTTAGCTTCAAATCCATGCGAAACACATGATTTAGATTAAAATCAATGCGAAGTAGAAGGCTTATCTTCGAATCCATGCGAAACAAATGGATTAGCTACAAATACTTGTGATATACATGATTTAGCTACAACTGCATGCGAAAAAAACGAGTTAGCTTCAAAACCAAGCGAAACACATGATTTAGCCTCAAATCAATGCGAAGTGGATGGCTTAGCTTCGAATAAATGCGAACCAAATGGTTTAGCTTCAAATACTTGTGATATGCATGATTTAGCTTCAACTACTAGCGAAAAAAACGAGTTAGCTTCAAATCCAAGCGAAACACATGATTTAGCCTCAAATCAATGCGAATTAGAAGGGTTATCTTCGAATCCATGCGAAACAAATGATATAGCTTCAAATACTCGTGATATACATGATTTAGCTTCAACAACATGCGAAACAAACGAGTTAGATTCAAATCCATGCGAAACACATGATTTAGCATCAAATCAATGCGAAGTGGAAGGCTTATCTTCGAATCCATGCGAAACAAATGGATCAGCTTCATATACTTGTGATATACATGATTTAGCTTCAACAGCATGCGAAATGTACGAGTTAGATTCAAATCCATGCGAAACACATGATTTAGCTTCAAATCAATGCGAAGTAAATAGGGTTATCTTCGAATCCATGCGAAACAAATGGGTTAGCTGCAAATACTTGTGATATACATGATTTAGCTTCCACTGCATGCGAAACAAACGAGCTAGCTTAAAATCCATGCGATACACATGATTTAGAATCAAATCAATGCTAAGTAGAAGGCTGATCTTCGAATCCATGCGTAACAAATGGTTTAGCTTCAAATACTTGTGATATACATGATTTAGCTTCAACAGCATGCGAAACAAACGAGTTAGCTTCAAATCCATGTGAAACACATGATTTAGCATCAAATCAATGCAAAGTAGAAGGCTAATCTTCGAATCCATGCGAAGCAAATGGTTTTGCTTCAAATACTTGGGATCCACTTGAGTTAGCTTCAACAGCATGCGAAACAAACGAGTTAGCTTCAAATCCAAGCGAAACACATGATTTATATTCAAATCAATGCGAAGTGGAAGGCTTATCTTCGAATCCATGCGAAACGAATAGTTTAGCTTCAAATACTTGTGATATACATGATTCAGCTTCAACTGCATGCGATACAAACGAGTTAGCTTCAAATCCATGCGAAACACATGATTCAGATTCAAATCAATGCGAAGTAGGAGGCTTATCTTCGATCCCATCCGATACAAATGGTTTAGCTTTAAATACTTGTGATATACATGATTTAGCTTCAACAGCATGCGAAACAAACGAGTTAGCTTCAAATCCATGCGAAACACATGATTTAGAATCAAATCAATGCTAAGTAGAAGGCTGATCTTCGAATCCATGCGTAACAAATGGTTTAGCTTCAAATACTTGTGATATGCATGATTTAGCTTCAACTACTAGCGAAAAAAACGAGTTAGCTTCAAATCCAAGCGAAACACATGATTTAGCCTCAAATCAATGCGAATTAGAAGGGTTATCTTCGAATCCATGCGAAACAAATGATATAGCTTCAAATACTCGTGATATACATGATTTAGCTTCAACAGCATGCGAAACAAACGAGTTAGATTCAAATCCATGCGAAACACATGATTTAGCATCAAATCAATGCGAAGTGGAAGGCTTATCTTCGAATCCATGCGAAACAAATGGATCAGCTTCATATACTTGTGATATACATGATTTAGCTTGAACAGCATGCGAAATGTACGAGTTAGATTCAAATCCATGCGAAACACATGATTTAGATTCAAATCAATGCGAATTAGAAGGGTTATCTTGGAATCTATGCGAAACGTATGATATAGCTTCAAATACTTGTGAAATACATGATTTAGCTTCCACTGCATGCGAAACAAACGAGCTAGCTTAAAATCCATGCGATACACATGATTTAGCCTCAAATCAATGCGAAGTAGAAGGCTTAGCTTCGAATAAATGCGAAACAAATGGTTTAGCTTCAAATACTTGTGATATATATGATTTAGCTTCAACAGCATGCGAAACAAACGAGTTAGCTTCAAATCCATGCGAAACACATGATTCAGATTCAAATCAATGCGAAGTAGGAGGCTGATCTTCGAATCCATGCGTAACAAATGGTTTAGCTTCAAATACTTGTGATATACATGATTTAGATTCAACAGCATGCGAAACAAACGAGTTAGCTTCAAATCCATGCGAAACACATGATTTAGCCTCAAATCAATGCGAAGTGGAAGGCTTAGCTTCGAATAAATGCGAAACAAATGGTTTACCTTCAAATACTTGTGATATATATGATTTAGCTTCAACAGCATGCGAAACAAAAGAGTTAGCTTCAAATCCATGCGAAACACATGATTTAGCATCAAATCAATGCGAAGTGGGATGCTTATCTTCGAATCCATGCGAAACGAATAGTTTAGCTTCAAATACTTGTGATATACATGATTCAGCTTCAACTGCATGCGAAACAAACGAGTTATCTTATAATCCATGCGAAACACATGATATAGCTTCAAATCAATGCGAAGTAGAAGGCTTAGCTTCGAATAAATGCGAAACAAATGGTTTAGCTTCAAATACTTGTGATATATATGATTTAGCTTCAACAGCATGCGAAACAAACGAGTTAGCTTCAAATCCATGCGAAACACATGATTCAGATTCAAATCAATGCGAAGTAGGAGGCTTATCTTCGATCCCATCCGATACAAATGGTTTATCTTCAAATACTTGTGATATACATGATTTAGCTTCAACAGCATGCGAAACAAACGAGTTAGCTTCAAATCCATGCGAAACACATGATTTAGAATCAAATCAATGCTAAGTAGAAGGCTGATCTTCGAATCCATACGTAACAAATGGTTTAGCTTCAAATACTTGTGATATACATGATTTAGATTCAACAGCATGCGAAACAAACGAGTTAGCTTCAAATCCATGCGAAACACATGATTTAGCCTCAAATCAATGCGAAGTAGAAGGCTTAGCTTCGAATAGATGCGAAACAAATGGTTTACCTTCAAATACTTGTGATATATATGATTTAGCTTCAACAGCATGCGAAACACATCATTCAGATTCAAATCAATGCGAAGTAGCAGGCTTATCTTCGATCCCATCCGATACAAATGGTTTAGCTTCAAATACTTGTGATATACATGATTTAGCTTCAACAGCATGCGAAACAAACAAGTTAGCTTCAAATCCATGCGAAACACATGATTTAGCATAAAATCAATGCTAAGTAGAAGGCTGATCTTCGAATCCATGCGTAACAAATGGTTTAGCTTCAAATATTTGTGATATACATGATTTAGCTTCAACAGCATGCGAAACAAACGAGTTAGCTTCAAATCCATGCGAAACACATGATTTAGCTTCAAATCAATGCGAATTAGAAGGGTTGTCTTGGAATCCATGCGAAACGTATGATATAGCTTCAAATACTTGTGATATACATGATTTAGCTTCAACAGCATGCGAAACAAACGAGTTAGCTTCAAATCCATGTGAAACACATGATTTAGCATCAAATCAATGCAAAGTAGAAGGCTAATCTTCGAATCCATGCGAAGCAAATGGTTTAGCTTCAAATACTTGGGATCCACTTGAGTTAGCTTCAACAGCATGCGAAACAAACGAGTTAGCTTCAAATCCAAGCGAAACACATGATTTATATTCAAATCAATGCGAAGTGGAAGGCTTATCTTCGAATCCATGCGAAACGAATAGTTTAGCTTCAAATACTTGTGATATACATGATTCAGCTTCAACTGCATGCGAAACAAACGAGTTAGCTTCAAATCCATGCGAAACACATGATTCAGATTCAAATCAATGCGAAGTAGGAGGCTTATCTTCGATCCCATCCGATACAAATGGTTTAGCTTCAAATACTTGTGATATACATGATTTAGCTTCAACAGCATGCGAAACAAACGAGTTAGCTTCAAATCCATGCGAAACACATGATTTAGAATCAAATCAATGCTAAGTAGAAGGCTGATCTTCGAATCCATGCGTAACAAATGGTTTAGCTTCAAATACTTGTGATATGCATGATTCAGCTTCAACTACTAGCGAAAAAAACGAGTTAGCTTCAAATCCAAGCGAAACACATGATTTAGCCTCAAATCAATGCGAATTAGAAGGGTTATCTTCGAATCCATGCGAAACAAATGATATAGCTTCAAATACTCGTGATATACATGATTTAGCTTCAACAGCATGCGAAACAAACGAGTTAGATTCAAATCCATGCGAAACACATGATTTAGCATCAAATCAATGCGAAGTGGAAGGCTTATCTTCGAATCCATGCGAAACAAATGGATCAGCTTCATATACTTGTGATATACATGATTTAGCTTGAACAGCATGCGAAATGTACGAGTTAGATTCAAATCCATGCGAAACACATGATTTAGCTTCAAATCAATGCGAAGTAAATAGGGTTATCTTCGAATCCATGCGAAACAAATGGGTTAGCTGCAAATACTTGTGATATACATGATTTAGCTTCCACTGCATGCGAAACAAACGAGCTAGCTTAAAATCCATGCGATACACATGATTTAGCCTCAAATCAATGCGAAGTAGAAGGCTTAGCTTCGAATAAATGCGAAACAAATGGTTTAGCTTCAAATACTTGTGATATACATGATTTAGATTCAACAGCATGCGAAACAAACGAGTTAGCTTCAAATCCATGCGAAACACATGATTTAGCCTCAAATCAATGCGAAGTAGAAGGCTTAGCTTCGAATAAATGCGAAACAAATGGTTTACCTTCAAATACTTGTGATATATATGATTTAGCTTCAACAGCATGCGAAACAAACGAGTTAGCTTCAAATCCATGCGAAACACATGATTTAGAATCAAATCAATGCTAAGTAGAAGGCTGATCTTCGAATCCATGCGTAACAAATGGTTTAGCTTCAAATACTTGTGATATACATGATTTAGATTCAACAGCATGCGAAACAAACGAGTTAGCTTCAAATCCATGCGAAACACATGATTTAGCCTCAAATCAATGCGAAGTAGAAGGCTTAGCTTCGAATAGATGCGAAACAAATGGTTTACCTTCAAATACTTGTGATATATATGATTTAGCTTCAACAGCATGCGAAACACATCATTCAGATTCAAATCAATGCGAAGTAGCAGGCTTATCTTCGATCCCATCCGATACAAATGGTTTAGCTTCAAATACTTGTGATATACATGATTTAGCTTCAACAGCATGCGAAACAAACAAGTTAGCTTCAAATCCATGCGAAACACATGATTTAGCATAAAATCAATGCTAAGTAGAAGGCTGATCTTCGAATCCATGCGTAACAAATGGTTTAGCTTCAAATATTTGTGATATACATGATTTAGCTTCAACAGCATGCGAAACAAACGAGTTAGCTTCAAATCCATGCGAAACACATGATTTAGCTTCAAATCAATGCGAATTAGAAGGGTTGTCTTGGAATCCATGCGAAACGTATGATATAGCTTCAAATACTTGTGATATACATGATTTAGCTTCAACAGCATGCGAAACAAACGAGTTAGCTTCAAATCCATGTGAAACACATGATTTAGCATCAAATCAATGCAAAGTAGAAGGCTAATCTTCGAATCCATGCGAAGCAAATGGTTTAGCTTCAAATACTTGGGATCCACTTGAGTTAGCTTCAACAGCATGCGAAACAAACGAGTTAGCTTCAAATCCAAGCGAAACACATGATTTATATTCAAATCAATGCGAAGTGGAAGGCTTATCTTCGAATCCATGCGAAACGAATAGTTTAGCTTCAAATACTTGTGATATACATGATTCAGCTTCAACTGCATGCGAAACAAACGAGTTAGCTTCAAATCCATGCGAAACACATGATTCAGATTCAAATCAATGCGAAGTAGGAGGCTTATCTTCGATCCAATCCGATACAAATGGTTTAGCTTCAAATACTTGTGATATACATGATTTAGCTTCAACAGCATGCGAAACAAACGAGTTAGCTTCAAATCCATGCGAAACACATGATTTAGAATCAAATCAATGCTAAGTAGAAGGCTGATCTTCGAATCCATGCGTAACAAATGGTTTAGCTTCAAATACTTGTGATATGCATGATTCAGCTTCAACTACTAGCGAAAAAAACGAGTTAGCTTCAAATCCAAGCGAAACACATGATTTAGCCTCAAATCAATGCGAATTAGAAGGGTTATCTTCGAATCCATGCGAAACAAATGATATAGCTTCAAATACTCGTGATATACATGATTTAGCTTCAACAGCATGCGAAACAAACGAGTTAGATTCAAATCCATGCGAAACACATGATTTAGCATCAAATCAATGCGAAGTGGAAGGCTTATCTTCGAATCCATGCGAAACAAATGGATCAGCTTCATATACTTGTGATATACATGATTTAGCTTGAACAGCATGCGAAATGTACGAGTTAGATTCAAATCCATGCGAAACACATGATTTAGCTTCAAATGAATGCGAAGTAAATAGGGTTATCTTCGAATCCATGCGAAACAAATGGGTTAGCTGCAAATACTTGTGATATACATGATTTAGCTTCCACTGCATGCGAAACAAACGAGCTAGCTTAAAATCCATGCGATACACATGATTTAGCCTCAAATCAATGCGAAGTAGAAGGCTTAGCTTCGAATAAATGCGAAACAAATGGTTTAGCTTCAAATACTTGTGATATACATGATTTAGATTCAACAGCATGCGAAACAAACGAGTTAGCTTCAAATCCATGCGAAACACATGATTTAGCCTCAAATCAATGCGAAGTAGAAGGCTTAGCTTCGAATAAATGCGAAACAAATGGTTTACCTTCAAATACTTGTGATATATATGATTTAGCTTCAACAGCATGCGAAACAAAAGAGTTAGCTTCAAATCCATGCGAAACACATGATTTAGCTTCAAATCAATGCGAAGTAGGAGGCTTATCTTCGATCCCATCCGATACAAATGGTTTAGCTTCAAATACTTGTGATATACATGATTTAGCTTCAACAGCATGCGAAACAAACGAGCTAGCTTCAAATCCATGCGAAACACATGATTTAGCATCAAATCAATGCGAAGTAGAAGGCTTATCTTCGAATCCATGCGAAACAAATGGTTTAGCTTCAAATACTTGTGATATACATGATTTAGCTACAACTGCATGCGAAAAAAACGAGTTAGCTTCAAAACCAAGCGAAACACATGATTTAGCCTCAAATCAATGCGAAGTAGAAGGCTTAGCTTCGAATAAATGCGAAACAAATGGTTTAGCTTCAAATACTTGTGATATATATGATTTAGCTTCAACAGCATGCGAAACAAACGAGTTAGCTTCAAATCCATGCGAAACACATGATTTAGCTTCAAATCAATGCGAAGTAGGAGGCTTATCTTCGATCCCATGCGATACAAATGGTTTAGCTTCAAATACTTGCGATATACATGATTTAGCTTCAACTGCTCGCGAATCAAACAAGTTAGCTTCAAATCCATGCGAACACATGATTTAGCTTCAAATCAATGCGAAGTAGGAGGCTTATCTTCGATTCCATGCGATACAAATGGTTTAGCTTCAAATACATGTGATGTACATGATTTAGCTTCAACAGCATGCGAAACAAACGAGTTAGCTTCAAATCCATGTGAAACACATGATTTAGCATCAAATCAATGCGATGTAGAAGGCTAATCTTCGAATCCATGCGAAGCAAATGGTTTAGCTTCAAATACTTGTGATCCACTTGAGTTAGCTTCAACAGCATGCGAAACAAACGAGTTAGCTTCAAATCCATGCGAAACACATGATTTAGCATCAAATCAATGCGAAGTGGGATGCTTATCTTCGAATCCATGCGAAACGAATAGTTTAGCTTCAAATACTTGTGATATACATGATTCAGCTTCAACTGCATGCGAAACAAACGAGTTATCTTATAATCCATGCGAAACACATGATATAGCTTCAAATCAATGCGAAGTAGAAGGCTGATCTTCGAATCCATGCGTAACAAATGGTTTAGCTCCAAATACTTGTGATATGCATGATTTAGCTTCAACAGCATGCGAAACAAACGGGTTAGATTCAAATCCATGCGAAACAAATGACTTAGCATCAAATCAATGCGAAGTAGAAGGCTTAGCTTCGAATCCATGCGTAACAAATGGTATAGCTTCAAATACTTGTGATATACATGATTTAGCTTCAACAGCATGCGAAACAAACGAGTTAGCTTCAAATCCATGCGAAACACATGATTTTGATTCAAATCAATGCGAATTAGAAGGGTTATCTTGGAATCTATGCGAAACGTATGATATAGCTTCAAATACTTGTGATATACATGATTTAGCTTCAACAGCATGCGAAACAAACGAGTTAGCTTCAAATCCATGCGAAACACATGATTTAGAATCAAATCAATGCTAAGTAGAAGGCTGATCTTCGAATCCATGCGTAACAAATGGTTTAGCTTCAAATACTTGTGATATACATGATTTAGATTCAACAGCATGCGAAACAAACGAGTTAGCTTCAAAACCAAGCGAAACACATGATTTAGCCTCAAATCAATGCGAAGTAGAAGGCTTAGCTTCGAATAAATGCGAAACAAATGGTTTAGCTTCAAATACTTGTGATATACATGATTTAGCTACAACTGCATGCGAAAAAAACGAGTTAGCTTCAAAACCAAGCGAAACACATGATTTAGCCTCAAATCAATGCGAAGTAGAAGGCTTAGCTTCGAATAAATGCGAAACAAATGGTTTAGCTTCAAATACTTGTGATATATATGATTTAGCTTCAACAGCATGCGAAACAAACGAGTTAGCTTCAAATCCATGCGAAACACATGATTTAGCTTCAAATCAATGCGAAGTAGGAGGCTTATCTTCGATCCCATGCGATACAAATGGTTTAGCTTCAAATACTTGCGATATACATGATTTAGCTTCAACTGCTCGCGAATCAATCAAGTTAGCTTCAAATCCATGCGAACACATGATTTAGCTTCAAATCAATGCGAAGTAGGAGGCTTATCTTCGATTCCATGCGATACAAATGGTTTAGCTTCAAATACATGTGATGTACATGATTTAGCTTCAACAGCATGCGAAACAAACGAGTTAGCTTCAAATCCATGTGAAACACATGATTTAGCATCAAATCAATGCGATGTAGAAGGCTTATCTTCGATCCCATGCGATACAAATGGTTTAGCTTCAAATACTTGCGATATACATGATTTAGCTTCAACTGCTCGCGAATCAAACAAGTTAGCTTCAAATCCATGCGAACACATGATTTAGCTTCAAATCAATGCGAAGTAGGAGGCTTATCTTCGATTCCATGCGATACAAATGGTTTAGCTTCAAATACATGTGATGTACATGATTTAGCTTCAACAGCATGCGAAACAAACGAGTTAGCTTCAAATCCATGTGAAACACATGATTTAGCATCAAATCAATGCGATGTAGAAGGCTAATCTTCGAATCCATGCGAAGCAAATGGTTTAGCTTCAAATACTTGTGATCCACTTGAGTTAGCTTCAACAGCATGCGAAACAAACGAGTTAGCTTCAAATCCATGCGAAACACATGATTTAGCATCAAATCAATGCGAAGTGGGATGCTTATCTTCGAATCCATGCGAAACGAATAGTTTAGCTTCAAATACTTGTGATATACATGATTCAGCTTCAACTGCATGCGAAACAAACGAGTTATCTTATAATCCATGCGAAACACATGATATAGCTTCAAATCAATGCGAAGTAGAAGGCTGATCTTCGAATCCATGCGTAACAAATGGTTTAGCTCCAAATACTTGTGATATGCATGATTTAGCTTCAACAGCATGCGAAACAAACGAGTTAGATTCAAATCCATGCGAAACAAATGACTTAGCATGAAATCAATGCGAAGTAGAAGGCTTAGCTTCGAATCCATGCGTAACAAATGGTATAGCTTCAAATACTTGTGATATACATGATTTAGCTTCAACAGCATGCGAAACAAACGAGTTAGCTTCAAATCCATGCGAAACACATGATTTTGATTCAAATCAATGCGAATTAGAAGGGTTATCTTGGAATCTATGCGAAACGTATGATATAGCTTCAAATACTTGTGATATACATGATTTAGCTTCAACAGCATGCGAAACAAACGAGTTAGCTTCAAATCCATGCGAAACACATGATTTAGAATCAAATCAATGCTAAGTAGAAGGCTGATCTTCGAATCCATGCGTAACAAATGGTTTAGCTTCAAATACTTGTGATATACATGATTTAGATTCAACAGCATGCGAAACAAACGAGTTAGCTTCAAAACCAAGCGAAACACATGATTTAGCCTCAAATCAATGCGAAGTAGAAGGCTTAGCTTCGAATAAATGCGAAACAAATGGTTTAGCTTCAAATACTTGTGATATACATGATTTAGCTACAACTGCATGCGAAAAAAACGAGTTAGCTTCAAAACCAAGCGAAACACATGATTTAGCCTCAAATCAATGCGAAGTAGAAGGCTTAGCTTCGAATAAATGCGAAACAAATGGTTTAGCTTCAAATACTTGTGATATATATGATTTAGCTTCAACAGCATGCGAAACAAACGAGTTAGCTTCAAATCCATGCGAAACACATGATTTAGCTTCAAATCAATGCGAAGTAGGAGGCTTATCTTCGATCCCATGCGATACAAATGGTTTAGCTTCAAATACTTGCGATATACATGATTTAGCTTCAACTGCTCGCGAATCAATCAAGTTAGCTTCAAATCCATGCGAACACATGATTTAGCTTCAAATCAATGCGAAGTAGGAGGCTTATCTTCGATTCCATGCGATACAAATGGTTTAGCTTCAAATACATGTGATGTACATGATTTAGCTTCAACAGCATGCGAAACAAACGAGTTAGCTTCAAATCCATGTGAAACACATGATTTAGCATCAAATCAATGCGATGTAGAAGGCTAATCTTCGAATCCATGCGAAGCAAATGGTTTAGCTTCAAATACTTGTGATCCACTTGAGTTAGCTTCAACAGCATGCGAAACAAACGAGTTAGCTTCAAATCCATGCGAAACACATGATTTAGCATCAAATCAATGCGAAGTGGGATGCTTATCTTCGAATCCATGCGAAACGAATAGTTTAGCTTCAAATACTTGTGATATACATGATTCAGCTTCAACTGCATGCGAAACAAACGAGTTATCTTATAATCCATGCGAAACACATGATATAGCTTCAAATCAATGCGAAGTAGAAGGCTGATCTTCGAATCCATGCGTAACAAATGGTTTAGCTCCAAATACTTGTGATATGCATGATTTAGCTTCAACAGCATGCGAAACAAACGAGTTAGCTTCAAATCCATGCGAAACACATGATTTAGAATCAAATCAATGCTAAGTAGAAGGCTGATCTTCGAATCCATGCGTAACAAATGGTTTAGCTTCAAATACTTGTGATATACATGATTTAGATTCAACAGCATGCGAAACAAACGAGTTAGCTTCAAAACCAAGCGAAACACATGATTTAGCCTCAAATCAATGCGAAGTAGAAGGCTTAGCTTCGAATAAATGCGAAACAAATGGTTTAGCTTCAAATACTTGTGATATATATGATTTAGCTTCAACAGCATGCGAAACAAACGAGTTAGCTTCAAATCCATGCGAAACACATGATTTAGCTTCAAATCAATGCGAAGTAGGAGGCTTATCTTCGATCCCATGCGATACAAATGGTTTAGCTTCAAATACTTGTGATATACATGATTTAGCTTCAACTGCTCGCGAATCAAACAAGTTCGCTTCAAATCCATGCGAACACATGATTTAGCTTCAAATCAATGCGAAGTAGGAGGCTTATCTTCGATCCCATCCGATACAAATGGTTTAGCTTCAAATACTTGTGATATACATGATTTAGCTTCAACAGCATGCGAAACAAACGAGTTAGCTTCAAATCCATGCGAAACACATGATTTAGAATCAAATCAATGCTAAGTAGAAGGCTGATCTTCGAATCCATGCGTAACAAATGGTTTAGCTTCAAATACTTGTGATCCACTTGAGTTAGCTTCAACAGCATGCGAAACAAACGAGTTAGCTTCAAATCCATGCGAAACACATGATTTAGCATCAAATCAATGCGAAGTGGAATGCTTATCTTCGAATCCATGCGAAACGAATAGTTTAGCTTCAAATACTTGTGATATACATGATTCAGCTTCAACTGCATGCGAAACAAACGAGTTATCTTATAATCCATGCGAAACACATGATATAGCTTCAAATCAATGCGAAGTAGAAGGCTGATCTTCGAATCCATGCGTAACAAATGGTTTAGCTTCAAATACTTGTGATATACATGATTTAGATTCAACAGCATGCGAAACAAACGAGTTAGCTTCAAATCCATGCGAAACACATGATTTAGCCTCAAATCAATGCGAAGTAGAAGGCTTAGCTTCGAATAAATGCGAAACAAATGGTTTACCTTCAAATACTTGTGATATATATGATTTAGCTTCAACAGCATGCGAAACAAGAGAGTTAGCTTCAAATCCATGCGAATTACATGATTTAGCTTCAAATCAATGCGAAGTAGGAGGCTAATCTTCGAATCCATGCGAAGCAAATGGTTTAGCTTCAAATACTTGTGATCCACTTGAGTTAGCTTCAACAGCATGCGAAACAAACGAGTTAGCTTCAAATCCATGCGAAACACATGATTTAGCATCAAATCAATGCGAAGTGGAATGCTTATCTTCGAATCCATGCGAAACGAATAGTTTAGCTTCAAATACTTGTGATATACATGATTCAGCTTCAACTGCATGCGAAACAAACGAGTTATCTTATAATCCATGCGAAACACATGATATAGCTTCAAATCAATGCGAAGTAGAAGGCTGATCTTCGAATCCATGCGTAACAAATGGTTTAGCTTCAAATACTTGTGATATGCATGATTTAGCTTCAACAGCATGCGAAACAAACGAGTTAGATTCAAATCCATGCGAAACAAATGACTTAGCATCAAATCAATGCGAAGTAGAAGGCTTAGCTTCGAATCCATGCGTAACAAATGGTATAGCTTCAAATACTTGTGATATACATGATTTAGCTTCAACAGCATGCGAAACAAACGAGTTAGCTTCAAATCCATGCGAAACACATGATTTTGATTCAAATCAATGCGAATTAGAAGGGTTATCTTGGAATCTATGCGAAACGTATGATATAGCTTCAAATACTTGTGATATACATGATTTAGCTTCAACAGCATGCGAAACAAACGAGTTAGCTTCAAATCCAAGCGAAACACATGATTTATATTCAATTCAATGCGAAGTGGAAGGCTTATCTTCGAATCCATGCGAAACGAATAGTTTAGCTTCAAATACTCGTGATATACATGATTTAGCTTCAACAGCATGCGAAACAAACGAGTTAGATTCAAATCCATGCGAAACAAATGACTTAGCATCAAATCAATGCGAAGTAGAAGGCTTAGCTTCGAATCCATGCGTAACAAATGGTATAGCTTCAAATACTTGTGATATACATGATTTAGCTTCAACAGCATGCGAAACAAACGAGTTAGCTTCAAATCCATGCGAAACACATGATTTTGATTCAAATCAATGCGAATTAGAAGGGTTATCTTGGAATCTATGCGAAACGTATGATATAGCTTCAAATACTTGTGATATACATGATTTAGATTCAACAGCATGCGAAACAAACGAGTTAGCTTCAAATCCATGCGAAACACATGATTTAGAATCAAATCAATGCTAAGTAGAAGGCTGATCTTCGAATCCATGCGTAACAAATGGTTTAGCTTCAAATACTTGTGATATACATGATTTAGATTCAACAGCATGCGAAACAAACGAGTTAGCTTCAAATCCATGCGAAACACATGATTTAGCCTCAAATCAATGCGAAGTAGAAGGCTTAGCTTCGAATAAATGCGAAACAAATGGTTTACCTTCAAATACTTGTGATATATATGATTTAGCTTCAACAGCATGCGAAACAAAAGAGTTAGCTTCAAATCCATGCGAATCACATGATTTAGCTTCGAATCAATGCGAAGTAGGAGGCTTATCTTCGATCCCATCCGATACAAATGGTTTAGCTTCAAATACTTGTGATATACATGATTTAGCTTCAACAGCATGCGAAACAACGAGCTAGCTTCAAATCCATGCGAAACACATGATTTAGCATCAAATCAATGCGAAGTAGAAGGCTTATCTTCGAATCCATGCGAAACAAATGGTTTAGCTTCAAATACTCGTGATATACATGATTTAGCTTCAACAGCATGCGAAACAAACGAGTTAGATTCAAATCCATGCGAAACAAATGACTTAGCATCAAATCAATGCGAAGTAGAAGGCTTAGCTTCGAATCCATGCGTAACAAATGGTATAGCTTCAAATACTTGTGATATACATGATTTAGCTTCAACAGCATGCGAAACAAACGAGTTAGCTTCAAATCCATGCGAAACACATGATTTTGATTCAAATCAATGCGAATTAGAAGGGTTATCTTGGAATCTATGCGAAACGTATGATATAGCTTCAAATACTTGTGATATACATGATTTAGCTTCAACAGCATGCGAAACAAACGAGTTAGCTTCAAATCCATGCGAAACACATGATTTAGAATCAAATCAATGCTAAGTAGAAGGCTGATCTTCGAATCCATGCGTAACAAATGGTTTAGCTTCAAATACTTGTGATATACATGATTTAGATTCAACAGCATGCGAAACAAACGAGATAGCTTCAAAACCAAGCGAAACACATGATTTAGCCTCAAATCAATGCGAAGTAGAAGGCTTAGCTTCGAATAAATGCGAAACAAATGGTTTAGCTTCAAATACTTGTGATATATATGATTTAGCTTCAACAGCATGCGAAACAAACGAGTTAGCTTCAAATCCATGCGAAACACATGATTTAGCCTCAAATCAATGCGAAGTAGAAGGCTTAGCTTCGAATAAATGCGAAACAAATGGTTTACCTTCAAATACTTGTGATATATATGATTTAGCTTCAACAGCATGCGAAACAAAAGAGTTAGCTTCAAATCCATGCGAATCACATGATTTAGCTTCAAATCAATGCGAAGTAGGAGGCTTATCTTCGATCCCATCCGATACAAATGGTTTAGCTTCAAATACATGTGATGTACATGATTTAGCTTCAACAGCATGCGAAACAAACGAGTTTGCTTCAAATCCATGCGAAACACATGATTTAGCATCAAATCAATGCGATGTAGAAGGCTAATCTTCGAATCCATGCGAAGCAAATGGTTTAGCTTCAAATACTTGTGATCCACTTGAGTTAGCTTCAACAGCATGCGAAACAAACGAGTTAGCTTCAAATCCATGCGAAACACACGATTTAGCATCAAATCAATGCGAAGTGGAATGCTTATCTTCGAATCCATGCGAAACGAATAGTTTAGCTTCAAATACTTGTGATATACATGATTCAGCTTCAACTGCATGCGAAACAAACGAGTTATCTTATAATCCATGCGAAACACATGATATAGCTTCAAATCAATGCGAAGTAGAAGGCTGATCTTCGAATCCATGCGTAACAAATGGTTTAGCTTCAAATACTTGTGATATGCATGATTTAGCTTCAACAGCATGCGAAACAAACGAGTTAGATTCAAATCCATGCGAAACAAATGACTTAGCATCAAATCAATGCGAAGTAGAAGGCTTAGCTTCGAATCCATGCGTAACAAATGGTATAGCTTCAAATACTTGTGATATACATGATTTAGCTTCAACAGCATGCGAAACAAACGAGTTAGCTTCAAATCCATGCGAAACACATGATTTTGATTCAAATCAATGCGAATTAGAAGGGTTATCTTGGAATCTATGCGAAACGTATGATATAGCTTCAAATACTTGTGATATACATGATTTAGCTTCAACAGCATGCGAAACAAACGAGTTAGCTTCAAATCCAAGCGAAACACATGATTTATATTCAATTCAATGCGAAGTGGAAGGCTTATCTTCGAATCCATGCGAAACGAATAGTTTAGCTTCAAATACTCGTGATATACATGATTTAGCTTCAACAGCATCCGAAACAAACGAGTTAGATTCAAATCCATGCGAAACAAATGACTTAGCATCAAATCAATGCGAAGTAGAAGGCTTAGCTTCGAATCCATGCGTAACAAATGGTATAGCTTCAAATACTTGTGATATACATGATATAGCTTCAACAGCATGCGAAACAAACGAGTTAGCTTCAAATCCATGCGAAACACATGATTTTGATTCAAATCAATGCGAATTAGAAGGGTTATCTTGGAATCTATGCGAAACGTATGATATAGCTTCAAATACTTGTGATATACATGATTTAGCTTCAACAGCATGCGAAACAAACGAGTTAGCTTCAAATCCATGCGAAACACATGATTTAGAATCAAATCAATGCTAAGTAGAAGGCTGATCTTCGAATCCATGCGTAACAAATGGTTTAGCTTCAAATACTTGTGATATACATGATTTAGATTCAACAGCATGCGAAACAAACGAGTTAGCTTCAAATCCACGCGAAACACATGATTTAGCCTCAAATCAATGCGAAGTAGAAGGCTTAGCTTCGAATAAATGCGAAACAAATGGTTTACCTTCAAATACTTGTGATATATATGATTTAGCTTCAACAGCATGCGAAACAAAAGAGTTAGCTTCAAATCCATGCGAATCACATGATTTAGCTTCAAATCAATGCGAAGTAGGAGGCTTATCTTCGATCCCATCCGATACAAATGGTTTAGCTTCAAATACTTGTGATATACATGATTTAGCTTCAACAGCATGCGAAACAACGAGCTAGCTTCAAATCCATGCGAAACACATGATTTAGCATCAAATCAATGCGAAGTAGAAGGCTTATCTTCGAATCCATGCGAAACAAATGGTTTAGCTTCAAATACTTGTGATATACATGATTTAGCTACAACTGCATGCGAAAAAAACGAGTTAGCTTCAAAACCAAGCGAAACACATGATTTAGCCTCAAATCAATGCGAAGTAGAAGGCTTAGCTTCGAATAAATGCGAAACAAATGGTTTAGCTTCAAATACTTGTGATATATATGATTTAGCTTCAACAGCATGTGATGTACATGATTTAGCTTCAACAGCATGCGAAACAAACGAGTTAGCTTCAAATCCATGTGAAACACATGATTTAGCATCAAATCAATGCGATGTAGAAGGCTAATCTTCGAATCCATGCGAAGCAAATGGTTTAGCTTCAAATACTTGTGATCCACTTGAGTTAGCTTCAACAGCATGCGAAACAAACGAGTTAGCTTCAAATCCATGCGAAACACATGATTTAGCATCAAATCAATGCGAAGTAGAAGGCTTAGCTTCGAATCCATGCGTAACAAATGGTATAGCTTCAAATACTTGTGATATACATGATTTAGCTTCAACAGCATGCGAAACAAACGAGTTAGCTTCAAATCCATGCGAAACACATGATTTTGATTCAAATCAATGCGAATTAGAAGGGTTATCTTGGAATCTATGCGAAACGTATGATATAGCTTCAAATACTTGTGATATACATGATTTAGCTTCAACAGCATGCGAAACAAACGAGTTAGCTTCAAATCCATGCGAAACACATGATTTAGAATCAAATCAATGCTAAGTAGAAGGCTGATCTTCGAATCCATGCGTAACAAATGGTTTAGCTTCAAATACTTGTGATATACATGATTTAGATTCAACAGCATGCGAAACAAACGAGTTAGCTTCAAAACCAAGCGAAACACATGATTTAGCCTCAAATCAATGCGAAGTAGAAGGCTTAGCTTCGAATAAATGCGAAACAAATGGTTTAGCTTCAAATACTTGTGATATATATGATTTAGCTTCAATAGCATGCGAAACAAACGAGTTAGCTTCAAATCCATGCGAAACACATGATTTAGCTTCAAATCAATGCGAAGTAGGAGGCTTATCTTCGATCCCATGCGATACAAATGGTTTAGCTTCAAATACTTGTGATATACATGATTTAGCTTCAACTGCTCGCGAATCAAACAAGTTAGCTTCAAATCCATGCGAACACATGATTTAGCTTCAAATCAATGCGAAGTAGGAGGCTTATCTTCGATCCCATCCGGTACAAATGGTTTAGCTTCAAATACTTGTGATATACATGATTTAGCTTCAACAGCATGCGAAACAAACGAGTTAGCTTCAAATCCATGCGAAACACATGATTTAGAATCAAATCAATGCTAAGTAGAAGGCTGATCTTCGAATCCATGCGTAACAAATGGTTTAGCTTCAAATACTTGTGATATACATGATTTAGATTCAACAGCATGCGAAACAAACGAGTTAGCTTCAAATCCATGCGAAACACATGATTTAGCCTCAAATCAATGCGAAGTAGAAGGCTTAGCTTCGAATAAATGCGAAACAAATGGTTTACCTTCAAATACTTGTGATATATATGATTTAGCTTCAACAGCATGCGAAACAAAAGAGTTAGCTTCAAATCCATGCGAATCACATGATTTAGCTTCAAATCAATGCGAAGTAGGAGGCTTATCTTCGATCCCATCCGATACAAATGGTTTAGCTTCAAATACATGTGATGTACATGATTTAGCTTCAACAGCATGCGAAACAAACGAGTTTGCTTCAAATCCATGCGAAACACATGATTTAGCATCAAATCAATGCGATGTAGAAGGCTAATCTTCGAATCCATGCGAAGCAAATGGTTTAGCTTCAAATACTTGTGATCCACTTGAGTTAGCTTCAACAGCATGCGAAACAAACGAGTTAGCTTCAAATCCATGCGAAAAACATGATTTAGCATCAAATCAATGCGAAGTGGAATGCTTATCTTCGAATCCATGCGAAACGAATAGTTTAGCTTCAAATACTTGTGATATACATGATTCAGCTTCAACTGCATGCGAAACAAACGAGTTATCTTATAATCCATGCGAAACACATGATATAGCTTCAAATCAATGCGAAGTAGAAGGCTGATCTTCGAATCCATGCGTAACAAATGGTTTAGCTTCAAATACTTGTGATATGCATGATTTAGCTTCAACAGCATGCGAAACAAACGAGTTAGATTCAAATCCATGCGAAACAAATGACTTAGCATCAAATCAATGCGAAGTAGAAGGCTTAGCTTCGAATCCATGCGTAACAAATGGTATAGCTTCAAATACTTGTGATATACATGATTTAGCTTCAACAGCATGCGAAACAAACGAGTTAGCTTCAAATCCATGCGAAACACATGATTTTGATTCAAATCAATGCGAATTAGAAGGGTTATCTTGGAATCTATGCGAAACGTATGATATAGCTTCAAATACTTGTGATATACATGATTTAGCTTCAACAGCATGCGAAACAAACGAGTTAGCTTCAAATCCAAGCGAAACACATGATTTATATTCAATTCAATGCGAAGTGGAAGGCTTATCTTCGAATCCATGCGAAACGAATAGTTTAGCTTCAAATACTCGTGATATACATGATTTAGCTTCAACAGCATGCGAAACAAACGAGTTAGATTCAAATCCATGCGAAACACATGATTTAGCATCAAATCAATGCGAAGTGGAAGGCTTATCTTCGAATCCATTCGAAACAAATGGATCAGCTTCATATACTTGTGATATACATGATTTAGCTTCAACAGCATGCGAAATGTACGAGTTAGATTCAAATCCATGCGAAACACATGATTTAGCTTCAAATCAATGCGAAGTAAATAGGGTTATCTTCGAATCCATGCGAAACAAATGGTTTACCTTCAAATACTTGTGATATATATGATTTAGCTTCAACAGCATGCGAAACAAAAGAGTTAGCTTCAAATCCATGCGAATCACATGATTTAGCTTCAAATCAATGCGAAGTAGGAGGCTTATCTTCGATCCCATCCGATACAAATGGTTTAGCTTCAAATACATGTGATGTACATGATTTAGCTTCAACAGCATGCGAAACAAACGAGTTTGCTTCAAATCCATGCGAAACACATGATTTAGCATCAAATCAATGCGATGTAGAAGGCTAATCTTCGAATCCATGCGAAGCAAATGGTTTAGCTTCAAATACTTGTGATCCACTTGAGTTAGCTTCAACAGCATGCGAAACAAACGAGTTAGCTTCAAATCCATGCGAAAAACATGATTTAGCATCAAATCAATGCGAAGTGGAATGCTTATCTTCGAATCCATGCGAAACGAATAGTTTAGCTTCAAATACTTGTGATATACATGATTCAGCTTCAACTGCATGCGAAACAAACGAGTTATCTTATAATCCATGCGAAACACATGATATAGCTTCAAATCAATGCGAAGTAGAAGGCTGATCTTCGAATCCATGCGTAACAAATGGTTTAGCTTCAAATACTTGTGATATGCATGATTTAGCTTCAACAGCATGCGAAACAAACGAGTTAGATTCAAATCCATGCGAAACAAATGACTTAGCATCAAATCAATGCGAAGTAGAAGGCTTAGCTTCGAATCCATGCGTAACAAATGGTATAGCTTCAAATACTTGTGATATACATGATTTAGCTTCAACAGCATGCGAAACAAACGAGTTAGCTTCAAATCCATGCGAAACACATGATTTTGATTCAAATCAATGCGAATTAGAAGGGTTATCTTGGAATCTATGCGAAACGTATGATATAGCTTCAAATACTTGTGATATACATGATTTAGCTTCAACAGCATGCGAAACAAACGAGTTAGCTTCAAATCCAAGCGAAACACATGATTTATATTCAATTCAATGCGAAGTGGAAGGCTTATCTTCGAATCCATGCGAAACGAATAGTTTAGCTTCAAATACTCGTGATATACATGATTTAGCTTCAACAGCATGCGAAACAAACGAGTTAGATTCAAATCCATGCGAAACACATGATTTAGCATCAAATCAATGCGAAGTGGAAGGCTTATCTTCGAATCCATTCGAAACAAATGGATCAGCTTCATATACTTGTGATATACATGATTTAGCTTCAACAGCATGCGAAATGTACGAGTTAGATTCAAATCCATGCGAAACACATGATTTAGCTTCAAATCAATGCGAAGTAAATAGGGTTATCTTCGAATCCATGCGAAACAAATGGGTTAGCTACAAATACTTGTGATATACATGATTTAGCTTCCACTGCATGCGAAACAAACGAGCTAGCTTAAAATCCATGCGATACACATGATTTAGCCTCAAATCAATGCGAAGTAGAAGGCTTAGCTTCGAATAAATGCGAAACAAATGGTTTAGCTTCAAATACTTGTGATATATATGATTTAGCTTCAACAGCATGCGAAACAAACGAGTTAGCTTCAAATCCATGCGAAACACATGATTCAGATTCAAATCAATGCGAAGTAGGAGGCTTATCTTCGATCCCATCCGATACAAATGGTTTAGCTTCAAATACTTGTGATATACATGATTTAGCTTCAACAGCATGCGAAACAAACGAGTTAGCTTCAAATCCATGCGAAACACATGATTTAGAATCAAATCAATGCTAAGTAGAAGGCTGATCTTCGAATCCATGCGTAACAAATGGTTTAGCTTCAAATACTTGTGATAGACATGATTTAGATTCAACAGCATGCGAAACAAACGAGTTAGCTTCAAATCCATGCGAAACACATGATTTAGCCTCAAATCAATGCGAAGTAGAACGCTTAGCTTCGAATAAATGCGAAACAAATGGTTTAGCTTCAAATACTTGTGATATATATGATTTAGCTTCAACAGCATGCGAAACAAACGAGTTAGCTTCAAATCCATGCGAAACACATGATTCAGATTCAAATCAATGCGAAGTAGGAGGCTTATCTTCGATCCCATCCGATACAAATGGTTTAGCTTCAAATACTTGTGATATACATGATTTAGCTTCAACAGCATGCGAAACAAACGAGTTAGCTTCAAATCCATGCGAAACACATGATTTAGAATCAAATCAATGCTAAGTAGAAGGCTGATCTTCGAATCCATGCGTAACAAATGGTTTAGCTTCAAATACTTGTGATAGACATGATTTAGATTCAACAGCATGCGAAACAAACGAGTTAGCTTCAAATCCATGCGAAACACATGATTTAGCCTCAAATCAATGCGAAGTAGAAGGCTTAGCTTCGAATAAATGCGAAACAAATGGTTTACCTTCAAATACTTGTGATATATATGATTTAGCTTCAACAGCATGCGAAACAAAAGAGGTAGCTTCAAATCCATGCGAAACACATGATTTAGCATCAAATCAATGCGAAGTAGAAGGCTTATCTTCGAATCCATGCGAAACAAATGGTTTACCTTCAAATACTTGTGATATACATGATTTAGCTACAACTGCATGCGAAAAAAACGAGTTAGCTTCAAATCCATGCGAAACACATGATTTAGCCTCAAATCAATGCGAAGTAGAAGGCTTAGCTTCGAATAAATGCGAAACAAATGGTTTACCTTCAAATACTTGTGATATATATGATTTAGCTTCAACAGCATGCGAAACAAACGAGTTAGCTTCAAATCCATGCGAAACACATGATTTTGATTCAAATCAATGCGAATTAGAAGGGTTATCTTGGAATCTATGCGAAACGTATGATATAGCTTCAAATACTTGTGATCCACTTGAGTTAGCTTCAACAGCATGCGAAACAAACGAGTTAGCTTCAAATCCATGCGAAAAACATGATTTAGCATCAAATCAATGCGAAGTGGAATGCTTATCTTCGAATCCATGCGAAACGAATAGTTTAGCTTCAAATACTTGTGATATACATGATTCAGCTTCAACTGCATGCGAAACAAACGAGTTATCTTATAATCCATGCGAAACACATGATATAGCTTCAAATCAATGCGAAGTAGAAGGCTGATCTTCGAATCCATGCGTAACAAATGGTTTAGCTTCAAATACTTGTGATATGCATGATTTAGCTTCAACAGCATGCGAAACAAACGAGTTAGATTCAAATCCATGCGAAACAAATGACTTAGCATCAAATCAATGCGAAGTAGAAGGCTTAGCTTCGAATCCATGCGTAACAAATGGTATAGCTTCAAATACTTGTGATATACATGATTTAGCTTCAACAGCATGCGAAACAAACGAGTTAGCTTCAAATCCATGCGAAACACATGATTTTGATTCAAATCAATGCGAATTAGAAGGGTTATCTTGGAATCTATGCGAAACGTATGATATAGCTTCAAATACTTGTGATATACATGATTTAGCTTCAACAGCATGCGAAACAAACGAGTTAGCTTCAAATCCAAGCGAAACACATGATTTATATTCAATTCAATGCGAAGTGGAAGGCTTATCTTCGAATCCATGCGAAACGAATAGTTTAGCTTCAAATACTCGTGATATACATGATTTAGCTTCAACAGCATGCGAAACAAACGAGTTAGATTCAAATCCATGCGAAACACATGATTTAGCATCAAATCAATGCGAAGTGGAAGGCTTATCTTCGAATCCATTCGAAACAAATGGATCAGCTTCATATACTTGTGATATACATGATTTAGCTTCAACAGCATGCGAAATGTACGAGTTAGATTCAAATCCATGCGAAACACATGATTTAGCTTCAAATCAATGCGAAGTAAATAGGGTTATCTTCGAATCCATGCGAAACAAATGGTTTACCTTCAAATACTTGTGATATATATGATTTAGCTTCAACAGCATGCGAAACAAAAGAGTTAGCTTCAAATCCATGCGAATCACATGATTTAGCTTCAAATCAATGCGAAGTAGGAGGCTTATCTTCGATCCCATCCGATACAAATGGTTTAGCTTCAAATACATGTGATGTACATGATTTAGCTTCAACAGCATGCGAAACAAACGAGTTTGCTTCAAATCCATGCGAAACACATGATTTAGCATCAAATCAATGCGATGTAGAAGGCTAATCTTCGAATCCATGCGAAGCAAATGGTTTAGCTTCAAATACTTGTGATCCACTTGAGTTAGCTTCAACAGCATGCGAAACAAACGAGTTAGCTTCAAATCCATGCGAAAAACATGATTTAGCATCAAATCAATGCGAAGTGGAATGCTTATCTTCGAATCCATGCGAAACGAATAGTTTAGCTTCAAATACTTGTGATATACATGATTCAGCTTCAACTGCATGCGAAACAAACGAGTTATCTTATAATCCATGCGAAACACATGATATAGCTTCAAATCAATGCGAAGTAGAAGGCTGATCTTCGAATCCATGCGTAACAAATGGTTTAGCTTCAAATACTTGTGATATGCATGATTTAGCTTCAACAGCATGCGAAACAAACGAGTTAGATTCAAATCCATGCGAAACAAATGACTTAGCATCAAATCAATGCGAAGTAGAAGGCTTAGCTTCGAATCCATGCGTAACAAATGGTATAGCTTCAAATACTTGTGATATACATGATTTAGCTTCAACAGCATGCGAAACAAACGAGTTAGCTTCAAATCCATGCGAAACACATGATTTTGATTCAAATCAATGCGAATTAGAAGGGTTATCTTGGAATCTATGCGAAACGTATGATATAGCTTCAAATACTTGTGATATACATGATTTAGCTTCAACAGCATGCGAAACAAACGAGTTAGCTTCAAATCCAAGCGAAACACATGATTTATATTCAATTCAATGCGAAGTGGAAGGCTTATCTTCGAATCCATGCGAAACGAATAGTTTAGCTTCAAATACTCGTGATATACATGATTTAGCTTCAACAGCATGCGAAACAAACGAGTTAGATTCAAATCCATGCGAAACACATGATTTAGCATCAAATCAATGCGAAGTGGAAGGCTTATCTTCGAATCCATTCGAAACAAATGGATCAGCTTCATATACTTGTGATATACATGATTTAGCTTCAACAGCATGCGAAATGTACGAGTTAGATTCAAATCCATGCGAAACACATGATTTAGCTTCAAATCAATGCGAAGTAAATAGGGTTATCTTCGAATCCATGCGAAACAAATGGGTTAGCTACAAATACTTGTGATATACATGATTTAGCTTCCACTGCATGCGAAACAAACGAGCTAGCTTAAAATCCATGCGATACACATGATTTAGCCTCAAATCAATGCGAAGTAGAAGGCTTAGCTTCGAATAAATGCGAAACAAATGGTTTAGCTTCAAATACTTGTGATATATATGATTTAGCTTCAACAGCATGCGAAACAAACGAGTTAGCTTCAAATCCATGCGAAACACATGATTCAGATTCAAATCAATGCGAAGTAGGAGGCTTATCTTCGATCCCATCCGATACAAATGGTTTAGCTTCAAATACTTGTGATATACATGATTTAGCTTCAACAGCATGCGAAACAAACGAGTTAGCTTCAAATCCATGCGAAACACATGATTTAGAATCAAATCAATGCTAAGTAGAAGGCTGATCTTCGAATCCATGCGTAACAAATGGTTTAGCTTCAAATACTTGTGATAGACATGATTTAGATTCAACAGCATGCGAAACAAACGAGTTAGCTTCAAATCCATGCGAAACACATGATTTAGCCTCAAATCAATGCGAAGTAGAACGCTTAGCTTCGAATAAATGCGAAACAAATGGTTTAGCTTCAAATACTTGTGATATATATGATTTAGCTTCAACAGCATGCGAAACAAACGAGTTAGCTTCAAATCCATGCGAAACACATGATTCAGATTCAAATCAATGCGAAGTAGGAGGCTTATCTTCGATCCCATCCGATACAAATGGTTTAGCTTCAAATACTTGTGATATACATGATTTAGCTTCAACAGCATGCGAAACAAACGAGTTAGCTTCAAATCCATGCGAAACACATGATTTAGAATCAAATCAATGCTAAGTAGAAGGCTGATCTTCGAATCCATGCGTAACAAATGGTTTAGCTTCAAATACTTGTGATAGACATGATTTAGATTCAACAGCATGCGAAACAAACGAGTTAGCTTCAAATCCATGCGAAACACATGATTTAGCCTCAAATCAATGCGAAGTAGAAGGCTTAGCTTCGAATAAATGCGAAACAAATGGTTTACCTTCAAATACTTGTGATATATATGATTTAGCTTCAACAGCATGCGAAACAAAAGAGGTAGCTTCAAATCCATGCGAAACACATGATTTAGCATCAAATCAATGCGAAGTAGAAGGCTTATCTTCGAATCCATGCGAAACAAATGGTTTACCTTCAAATACTTGTGATATACATGATTTAGCTACAACTGCATGCGAAAAAAACGAGTTAGCTTCAAATCCATGCGAAACACATGATTTAGCCTCAAATCAATGCGAAGTAGAAGGCTTAGCTTCGAATAAATGCGAAACAAATGGTTTACCTTCAAATACTTGTGATATATATGATTTAGCTTCAACAGCATGCGAAACAAAAGAGTTAGCTTCAAATCCATGCGAAACACATGATTTAGCTTCAAATCAATGCGAAGTAGGAGGCTTATCTTCGATCCCATGCGATACAAATGGTTTAGCTTCAAATACTTGTGATATACATGATTTAGCTTCAACTGCTCGCGAATCAAACAAGTTAGCTTCAAATCCATGCGAACACATGATTTAGCTCCAAATCAATGCGAAGTAGGAGGCTTATCTTCGATTCCATGCGATACAAATGGTTTAGCTTCAAATACATGTGATGTACATGATTTAGCTTCAACAGCATGCGAAACAAACGAGTTAGCTTCAAATCCATGTGAAACACATGATTTAGCATCAAATCAATGCGAAGTAGAAGGCTAATCTTCAAATCCATGCGAAACACATGATTTAGCATCAAATCAATGCGAAGTGGAATGCTTATCTTCGAATCCACGCGAAACGAATAGTTTAGCTTCAAATACTTGTGATATACATGATTCAGCTTCAACTGCATGCGAAACAAACGAGTTATCTTATAATCCATGCGAAACACATGATTTAGCTTCAAATCAATGCGAAGTAGAAGGCTGATCTTCGAATCCATGCGAAACAAATGGGTTAGCTGCAAATACTTGTGATATACATGATTTAGCTTCCACTGCATGCGAAACAAACGAGCTAGCTTAAAATCCATGCGAAACACATGATTCAGATTCAAATCAATGCGAAGTAGGAGGCTTATCTTCGATCCCATCCGATACAAATGGTTTAGCTTCAAATACTTGTGATATACATGATTTAGCTTCAACAGCATGCGAAACAAACGAGTTAGCTTCAAATCCATGCGAAACACATGATTTAGAATCAAATCAATGCTAAGTAGAAGGCTGATCTTCGAATCCATGCGTAACAAATGGTTTAGCTTCAAATACTTGTGATATACATGATTTAGATTCAACAGCATGCGAAACAAACGAGTTAGCTTCAAATCCATGCGAAACACATGATTTAGCCTCAAATCAATGCGAAGTAGAAGGCTTAGCTTCGAATAAATGCGAAACAAATGGTTTACCTTCAAATACTTGTGATATATATGATTTAGCTTCAACAGCATGCGAAACAAAAGAGTTAGCTTCAAATCCATGCGAAACACATGATTTAGCTTCAAATCAATGCGAAGTAGGAGGCTTATCTTCGATCCCATCCGATACAAATGGATTAGCTTCAAATTCTTGTGATATACATGATTTAGCTTCAACAGCATGCGAAACAAACGAGATAGCTTCAAATCCATGCGAAACACATGATTTAGCGTCAAATCAATGCGAAGTAGAAGGCTTATCTTCGAATCCATGCGAAACAAATGGTTTAGCTTCAAATACTTGTGATATACATGATTTAGCTACAACTGCATGCGAAAGAAACGAGTTAGCTTCAAAACCAAGCGAAACACATGATTTAGCCTCAAATCAATGCGAAGTATAAGGCTTAGCTTCGAATAAATGCGAAACAAATGGTTTTAGCTTCAAATACTTGTGATATATATGATTTAGCTTCAACAGCATGCGAAACAAACGAGTTAGCTTCAAATCCATGCGAAACACATGATTTAGCTTCAAATCAATGCGAAGTGGATGGCTTATCTTCGAATCCATGCGAAACGAATAGTTTAGCTTCAAATACTTGTGATATACATGATTCAGCTTCAACTGCATGCGAAACAAACGAGTTAGCTTAAAATCCATGCGGAACACATGATTTAGCTTCAAATCAATGCGATGTGGAAGGCTTATCTTCGAATCCATGCGAAACGAATAGTTTAGCTTCAAATACTTGTGATGTACATGATTCAGCTTCAACAGCATGCGAAACAAACGAGTTAGCTTCAAATCTATGCGAAACACATGATTTAGCATCAAATCAATGCGAAGTAGAAGGCTGATCTTCGAATCCATGCGAAGCAAATGGTTTAGCTTCAAATACATGTGATATACATGATTTAGCTTCAACAGCATGCGAAACAAATGAATTATATTCAAATCCAAGCGAAACACATGATTTATCTTCAAATCAATGCGAAGTGGATGGCTTATCTTCGAATCCATGCGAAACGAATAGTTTAGCTTCAAATACTTGTGATATACATGATTCAGCTTCAACTGCATGCGAAACAAACGAGTTAGCTTAAAATCCATGCGGAACACATGATTTAGCTTCAAATCAATGCGATGTGGAAGGCTTATCTTCGAATCCATGCGAAACGAATAGTTTAGCATCAAATACTTGTGATATACATGATTCAGCTTCAACTGCGTGCGAAACAAACGAGTTAGCTTCAAATCCATGCGAAACACATGATTTAGATTAAAATCAATGCGAAGTAGAAGGTTTATCTTCGAATTCATGCGAAACAAATGGTTTAGCGTCAAATACTTGTGATATACATGATTTAGCTTCAACTGCATGCGAAACAAACGAGTTAGCTTATAATCCATGCGAAACACATGATTTAGCTTCAAATCAATGCGAAGTAGAAGGCTGATCTTCGAATCCATGCGTAACAAATGGTTTAGCTTCAAATACTTGTCATATGCATGATTTAGCTTCAACAGCATGCGAAACAAACGAGTTAGATTCAAATCCATGCGAAACAAAATGACTTAGCATCAAATCAATGCGAAGTAGAAGTCTTAGCTTCGAATCCATGCGTAACAAATGGTATAGCTTCAAATACTTGTGATATACATGATTTAGCTTCAACAGCATGCGAAACAAACGAGTTAGCTTCAATTCATGCGAAACACATGATTTAGCTTCAAATCAATGCGAAGTAGAAGGCTGATCTTCGAATCCATGCGAAGCAAATGGTTTAACTTCAAATACTTTTGATACACTTGATTTAGCTTCAACAGCATGCGAAACAAAAGAGTTAGCTTCAAATCCATGCGAAACACATGATTTAGCTTCAAATCAATGCGAAGTAGGAGGCTTATCTTCGATCCCATCCGATACAAATGGTTTAGCTTCAAATTCTTGTGATATACATGATTTAGCTTCAACAGCATGCGAAACAAACGAGATAGCTTCAAATCCATGCGAAACACATGATTTAGCGTCAAATCAATGCGAAGTAGAAGGCTTATCTTCGAATCCATGCGAAACAAATGGTTTAGCTTCAAATACTTGTGATATACATGATTTAGCTACAACTGCATGCGAAAGAAACGAGTTAGCTTCAAAACCAAGCGAAACACATGATTTAGCCTCAAATCAATGCGAAGTATAAGGCTTAGCTTCGAATAAATGCGAAACAAATGGTTTTAGCTTCAAATACTTGTGATATATATGATTTAGCTTCAACAGCATGCGAAACAAACGAGTTAGCTTCAAATCCATGCGAAACACATGATTTAGCTTCAAATCAATGCGAAGTGGATGGCTTATCTTCGAATCCATGCGAAACGAATAGTTTAGCTTCAAATACTTGTGATATACATGATTCAGCTTCAACTGCATGCGAACAAACGAGTTAGCTTAAAATCCATGCGGAACACATGATTTAGCTTCAAATCAATGCGATGTGGAAGGCTTATCTTCGAATCCATGCGAAAACGAATAGTTTAGCTTCAAATACTTGTGATGTACATGATTCAGCTTCAACAGCATGCGAAACAAACGAGTTAGCTTCAAATCTATGCGAAAACACATGATTTAGCATCAAATCAATGCGAAGTAGAAGGCTGATCTTCGAATCCATGCGAAGCAATGGTTTAGCTTCAAATACATGTGATATACATGATTTAGCTTCAACAGCATGCGGAAACAAATGAATTATATTCAAATCCAAGCGAAACACATGATTTATCTTCAAATCAATGCGAAGTGGATGGCTTATCTTCGAATCCATGCGAAACGAATAGTTTAGCTTCAAATACTTGTGATATACATGATTCAGCTTCAACTGCATGCGAACAAACGAGTTAGCTTAAAATCCATGCGGAACACATGATTTAGCTTCAAATCAATGCGATGTGGAAGGCTTATCTTCGAATCCCATGCGAAACGAATAGTTTAGCATCAAATACTTGTGATATACATGATTCAGCTTCAACTGCATGCGAAACAAACGAGTTAGCTTCAAATCCATGCGAAACACATGATTTAGATTAAAATCAATGCGAAGTAGAAGGTTTATCTTCGAATTCATGCGAAACAAATGGTTTTGCGTCAAATACTTGTGATATACATGGATTTAGCTTCAACTGCATGCGAAACAAACGAGTTAGCTTATAATCCATGCGAAACACATGATTTAGCTTCAAATCAATGCGAAGTAGAAGGCTGATCTTCGAAACCATGCGTAACAAATGGTTTAGCTTCTAAATACTTGTCATATGCATGATTTTAGCTTCAACAGCATGCGAAACAAACGAGTTAGATTCAAATCCAAGCGAAACAAAATGACTTAGCATCAAATCAATGCGAAGTAGAAGTCTTAGCTTCGAATCCATGCATAACAAATGGTATAGCTTCAAATACTTGTGATATACATTGATTTAGCTTCAACAGCATGCGAAACAAACGAGTTAGCTTCAATTCATGCGAAAACACATGATTTAGCTTCAATCAATGCGAAGTAGAAGGCTGATCTTCGAATCCATGCGAAGCAAATGGTTTAACTTCAAATACTTTTGATACACTTGATTTAGCTTCAACAGCATGCGAAACAAACGAGTTAGCTTCAAATCCATGCGAAACACATGATTTAGATTCAAATCAATGCGAATTAGAAGGGTTATCTTGAAATCCATGCGAAACGTATGATATAGCTTCAAATACTTGTGATATACATGATTTAGCTTCAACAGCATGCGAAACAAACGAGTTAGCTTCAAATCCATGCGAAAAACATGTTTTAGCATCAAATCAATGCGAAGTAGGAGGCTTATCTTCGATTCCATGCGATACAAATGGTTTAGCTTCAAATACATGTGATGTACATGATTTAGCTTCAACAGCATGCGAAACAAACGAGTTAGCTTCAATCCATGTGAAACACATGATTTAGCATCAAATCAATGCGAAGTAGAAGGCTAATCTTCGAATCCATGCGAAACGAATAGTTTAGCTTCAAATACTTGTGATATACATGATTCAGCTTCAACTGCATGCGAAACAAACGAGTTAGCTTCAAATCCATGCGAAACACATGATTTAGATTAAAATCAATGCGAAGTAGAAGGCTTATCTTCGATTCCATGCGAAACAAATGGTTTAGCTTCAAATACTTGTGATATACATGATTTATCTACAACTGCATGCAAAAAAAACGTGTTAGCTTCAACACCAAGCGAAACACATGATTTAGCCTCAAATCAATGCGAAGTAGATGGCTTACTTCGAATAAATGCGAACCAAATGGTTTAGCTTCAAATACTTGTGATATGCATGATTTAGCTTCAACTACTAGCGAAAAAAACGAGTTAGCTTCAAATCCAAGCGAAACACATGATTTAGCCTCAAATCAATGCGAATTAGAAGGGTTATCTTCGAATCCATGCGAAACAAATGATATAGCTTCAAATACTCGTGATATACATGATTTAGCTTCAACAGCATGCGAAACGAACGAGTTAGATTCAAATCCATGCGAAACACATGATTTAGCATCAAATCAATGCGAAGTGGAAGGCTTATCTTCGAATCCATGCGAAACAAATGATATAGTTTCAAATACTTGTGATATACATGATTTAGCTTCAACAGCATCCGAAACAAACGAGTTAGCTTAAAATCATTGCGAAACACATGATTTAGATTAAAATCAATGCGAAGTAGAAGGCTTATCTTCGAATCCATGCGAAACAAATGGTTTAGCTTCAAATACTTGTGATATACATGATTTAGCTTCAACTGCATGCGAAACAAACGAGTTAGCTTAAAATCCATGCGGAACACATGATTTAGCTTCAAATCAATGCGAAGTAGAAGGCTGATCTTCGTATCCATGCGAAGCAAATGGTTTAGCTTCAAATACTTTTGATACACTTGATTTAGCTTCAACTGCTCGCTAATCAAACAAGTTAGCTTCAAATCCATGCGAACACATGAATTAGCTTCAAATCAATGCGAAGTAGGAGGCTTATCTTCGATTCCATGCGATACAAATGGTTTAGCTTCAAATACATGTGATGTACATGATTTAGCTTCAACAGCATGCGAAACAAACGAGTTAGCTTCAAATCCATTCGAAACACGTGATTTAGCATCAAATCAATGCGAAGTAGAAGGCTGATCATCGAATCCATGCGTAACAAATGGTTTAGCTTCAAATACTTGTGATCCACTTGAGTTAGCTTCAACAGCATGCGAAACAAACGAGTTAGCTTCATATCCATGCGAAACACATGATTTAGCATCAAATCAATGCGAAGAGGAATGCTTATCTTCGAATCCATGCGAAACGAATAGTTTAGCTTCAAATACTTGTGATATACATGATTCAGCTTCAACTGCATGCGAAACAAACGAGTTATCTTATAATCCATGCGAAACACATGATTTAGCTTCAAATCAATGCGAAGTAGAAGGCTGATCTTCGAATCCATGCGTAACAAATGGTTTAGCTTCAAATACTTGTGATACACTTGATTTAGCTTCAACAGCATGCGAAACAAACGAGTTAGCTTCAAATCCATGCGAAACACATGATTTAGCATCAAATCAATGCGAAGTAGAAGGCTTAGCTTCGAATCCATGCGTAACAAATGGTATAGCTTCAAATACTTGTGATATACATGATTTAGCTTCAACAGCATGCGAAACAAACGAGTTAGCTTCAAATCCATGCGAAACACATGATTTTGATTCAAATCAATGCGAATTAGAAGGGTTATCTTGGAATCTATGCGAAACGTATGATATAGCTTCAAATACTTGTGATATACATGATTTAGCTTCAACAGCATGCGAAACAAACGAGTTAGCTTCAAATCCAAGCGAAACACATGATTTATATTCAAATCAATGCGAAGTGGAAGGCTTATCTCCGAATCCATGCGAAACGAATAGTTTAGCTTCAAATACTTGTGATATACATGATTCAGCTTCGACTGCATGCGAAACAAACGAGTTAGCTTCAAATCCATGCGAAACACATGATTTAGATTAAAATCAATGCGAAGTAGAAGGCTTATCTTCGAATCCATGCGAAACAAATGGATTAGCTACAAATACTTGTGATATACATGATTTAGCTACAACTGCATGCGAAAAAAACGAGTTAGCTTCAAAACCAAGCGAAACACATGATTTAGCCTCAAATCAATGCGAAGTGGATGGCTTAGCTTCGAATAAATGCGAACCAAATGGTTTAGCTTCAAATACTTGTGATATGCATGATTTAGCTTCAACTACTAGCGAAAAAAACGAGTTAGCTTCAAATCCAAGCGAAACACATGATTTAGCCTCAAATCAATGCGAATTAGAAGGGTTATCTTCGAATCCATGCGAAACAAATGATATAGCTTCAAATACTCGTGATATACATGATTTAGCTTCAACAACATGCGAAACAAACGAGTTAGATTCAAATCCATGCGAAACACATGATTTAGCATCAAATCAATGCGAAGTGGAAGGCTTATCTTCGAATCCATGCGAAACAAATGGATCAGCTTCATATACTTGTGATATACATGATTTAGCTTCAACAGCATGCGAAATGTACGAGTTAGATTCAAATCCATGCGAAACACATGATTTAGCTTCAAATCAATGCGAAGTAAATAGGGTTATCTTCGAATCCATGCGAAACAAATGGGTTAGCTGCAAATACTTGTGATATACATGATTTAGCTTCCACTGCATGCGAAACAAACGAGCTAGCTTAAAATCCATGCGAAACACATGATTTAGATTAAAATCAATGCGAAGTAGAAGGCTTATCTTCGAATCCATGCGAAACAAATGGATTAGCTACAAATACTTGTGATATACATGATTTAGATTCAACAGCATGCGAAACAAACGAGTTAGCTTCAAATCCATGCGAAACACATGATTTAGCCTCAAATCAATGCGAAGTAGAAGGCTTAGCTTCGAATAAATGCGAAACAAATGGTTTACCTTCAAATACTTGTGATATATATGATTTAGCTTCAACAGCATGCGAAACACATGATTCAGATTCAAATCAATGCGAAGTAGCAGGCTTATCTTCGATCCCATCCGATACAAATGGTTTAGCTTCAAATACTTGTGATATACATGATTTAGCTTCAACAGCATGCGAAACAAACAAGTTAGCTTCAAATCCATGCGAAACACATGATTTAGCATAAAATCAATGCTAAGTAGAAGGCTGATCTTCGAATCCATGCGTAACAAATGGTTTAGCTTCAAATATTTGTGATATACATGATTTAGCTTCAACAGCATGCGAAACAAACGAGTTAGCTTCAAATCCATGCGAAACACATGATTTAGCTTCAAATCAATGCGAATTAGAAGGGTTGTCTTGGAATCCATGCGAAACGTATGATATAGCTTCAAATACTTGTGATATACATGATTTAGCTTCAACAGCATGTGAAAAAAACGTGTTAGCTTCAAAACCAAGCGAAACAAATGACTTAGCATCAAATCAATGCGAAGTAGAAGGCTTAGCTTCGAATCCATGCGTAACAAATGGTATAGCTTCAAACACTTGTGATATACATGATTTAGCTTCAACAGCATGCGAAACAAACGAGTTAGCTTCAAATCCATGCGAAACACATGATTTAGCATCAAATCAATGCGAAGTAGAAGGCTTAGCTTCGAATCCATGCGTAACAAATGGTATAGCTTCAAATACTTGTGATATACATGATTTAGCTTCAACAGCATGCGAAACAAACGAGTTAGCTTCAAATCCATGCGAAACACATGATTTTGATTCAAATCAATGCGAATTAGAAGGGTTATCTTGGAATCTATGCGAAACGTATGATATAGCTTCAAATACTTGTGATATACATGATTTAGCTTCAACAGCATGCGAAACAAACGAGTTAGCTTCAAATCCAAGCGAAACACATGATTTATATTCAAATCAATGCGAAGTGGAAGGCTTATCTCCGAATCCATGCGAAACGAATAGTTTAGCTTCAAATACTTGTGATATACATGATTCAGCTTCGACTGCATGCGAAACAAACGAGTTAGCTTCAAATCCATGCGAAACACATGATTTAGATTAAAATCAATGCGAAGTAGAAGGCTTATCTTCGAATCCATGCGAAACAAATGGATTAGCTACAAATACTTGTGATATACATGATTTAGCTACAACTGCATGCGAAAAAAACGAGTTAGCTTCAAAACCAAGCGAAACACATGATTTAGCCTCAAATCAATGCGAAGTGGATGGCTTAGCTTCGAATAAATGCGAACCAAATGGTTTAGCTTCAAATACTTGTGATATGCATGATTTAGCTTCAACTACTAGCGAAAAAAACGAGTTAGCTTCAAATCCAAGCGAAACACATGATTTAGCCTCAAATCAATGCGAATTAGAAGGGTTATCTTCGAATCCATGCGAAACAAATGATATAGCTTCAAATACTCGTGATATACATGATTTAGCTTCAACAACATGCGAAACAAACGAGTTAGATTCAAATCCATGCGAAACACATGATTTAGCATCAAATCAAAGCGAAGTGGAAGGCTTATCTTCGAATCCATGCGAAACAAATGGATCAGCTTCATATACTTGTGATATACATGATTTAGCTTCAACAGCATGCGAAATGTACGAGTTAGATTCAAATCCATGCGAAACACATGATTTAGCTTCAAATCAATGCGAAGTAAATAGGGTTATCTTCGAATCCATGCGAAACAAATGGGTTAGCTGCAAATACTTGTGATATACATGATTTAGCTTCCACTGCATGCGAAACAAACGAGCTAGCTTAAAATCCATGCGAAACACATGATTTAGATTAAAATCAATGCGAAGTAGAAGGCTTATCTTCGAATCCATGCGAAACAAATGGATTAGCTACAAATACTTGTGATATACATGATTTAGATTCAACAGCATGCGAAACAAACGAGTTAGCTTCAAATCCATGCGAAACACATGATTTAGCCTCAAATCAATGCGAAGTAGAAGGCTTAGCTTCGAATAAATGCGAAACAAATGGTTTACCTTCAAATACTTGTGATATATATGATTTAGCTTCAACAGCATGCGAAACACATGATTCAGATTCAAATCAATGCGAAGTAGCAGGCTTATCTTCGATCCCATCCGATACAAATGGTTTAGCTTCAAATACTTGTGATATACATGATTTAGCTTCAACAGCATGCGAAACAAACAAGTTAGCTTCAAATCCATGCGAAACACATGATTTAGCATAAAATCAATGCTAAGTAGAAGGCTGATCTTCGAATCCATGCGTAACAAATGGTTTAGCTTCAAATATTTGTGATATACATGATTTAGCTTCAACAGCATGCGAAACAAACGAGTTAGCTTCAAATCCATGCGAAACACATGATTTAGCTTCAAATCAATGCGAATTAGAAGGGTTGTCTTGGAATCCATGCGAAACGTATGATATAGCTTCAAATACTTGTGATATACATGATTTAGCTTCAACAGCATGTGAAAAAAACGTGTTAGCTTCAAAACCAAGCGAAACAAATGACTTAGCATCAAATCAATGCGAAGTAGAAGGCTTAGCTTCGAATCCATGCGTAACAAATGGTATAGCTTCAAACACTTGTGATATACATGATTTAGCTTCAACAGCATGCGAAACAAACGAGTTAGCTTCAAATCCATGCGAAATACATGATTTTGATTCAAATCAATGCGAATTAGAAGGGTTATCTTGGAATCTATGCGAAACGTATGATATAGCTTCAAATACTTGTGATATACATGATTTAGCTTCAACAGCATGCGAAACAAACGAGTTAGCTTCAAATCCATGTGAAACACATGATTTAGCATCAAATCAATGCAAAGTAGAAGGCTAATCTTCGAATCCATGCGAAGCAAATGGTTTAGCTTCAAATACTTGGGATCCACTTGAGTTAGCTTCAACAGCATGCGAAACAAACGAGTTAGCTTCAAATCCAAGCGAAACACATGATTTATATTCAAATCAATGCGAAGTGGAAGGCTTATCTTCGAATCCATGCGAAACGAATAGTTTAGCTTCAAATACTTGTGATATACATGATTCAGCTTCAACTGCATGCGAAACAAACGAGTTAGCTTCAAATCCATGCGAAACACATGATTCAGATTCAAATCAATGCGAAGTAGGAGGCTTATCTTCGATCCCATCCGATACAAATGGTTTAGCTTTAAATACTTGTGATATACATGATTTAGCTTCAACAGCATGCGAAACAAACGATTTAGCTTCAAATCCATGCGAAACACATGATTTAGAATCAAATCAATGCTAAGTAGAAGGCTGATCTTCGAATCCATGCGTAACAAATGGTTTAGCTTCAAATACTTGTGATATGCATGATTTAGCTTCAACTACTAGCGAAAAAAACGAGTTAGCTTCAAATCCAAGCGAAACACATGATTTAGCCTCAAATCAATGCGAATTAGAAGGGTTATCTTCGAATCCGTGCGAAACAAATGATATAGCTTCAAATACTCGTGATATACATGATTTAGCTTCAACAGCATGCGAAACAAACGAGTTAGATTCAAATCCATGCGAAACACATGATTTAGCATCAAATCAATGCGAAGTGGAAGGCTTATCTTCGAATCCATGCGAAACAAATGGATCAGCTTCATATACTTGTGATATACATGATTTAGCTTGAACAGCATGCGAAATGTACGAGTTAGATTCAAATCCATGCGAAACACATGATTTAGATTCAAATAAATGCGAATTAGAAGGGTTATCTTGGAATCTATGCGAAACGTATGATATAGCTTCAAATACTTGTGATATACATGATTTAGCTTCAACAGCATGCGAAACAAACGAGTTAGCTTCAAATCCATGTGAAACACATGATTTAGCATCAAATCAATGCAAAGTAGAAGGCTGATCTTCGAATCCATGCGAAACAAATGGTTTAACTTCAAATACTTTTGATACACTTGATTTAGCTTCAACAGCATGCGAAACAAACGAGTTAGCTTCAAATCCATGCGAAACACATGATTTAGATTCAAATCAATGCGAATTAGAAGGGTTATCTTGAAATCCATGCGAAACGTATGATATAGCTTCAAATACTTGTGATATACATGATTTAGCTTCAACAGCATGCGAAACAAACGAGTTAGCTTCAAATCCATGCGAAAAACATGTTTTAGCATCAAATCAATGCGAAGTAGGAGGCTTATCTTCGATTCCATGCGATACAAATGGTTTAGCTTCAAATACATGTGATGTACATGATTTAGCTTCAACAGCATGCGAAACAAACGAGTTAGCTTCAAATCCGTGTGAAACACATGATTTAGCATCAAATCAATGCGAAGTAGAAGGCTAATCTTCGAATCCATGCGAAACGAATAGTTTAGCTTCAAATACTTGTGATATACATGATTCAGCTTCAACTGCATGCGAAACAAACGAGTTAGCTTCAAATCCATGCGAAACACATGATTTAGATTAAAATCAATGCGAAGTAGAAGGCTTATCTTCGATTCCATGCGAAACAAATGGTTTAGCTTCAAATACTTGTGATATACATGATTTATCTACAACTGCATGCGAAAAAAACGTGTTAGCTTCAACACCAAGCGAAACACATGATTTAGCCTCAAATCAATGCGAAGTAGATGGCTTACTTCGAATAAATGCGAACCAAATGGTTTAGCTTCAAATACTTGTGATATGCATGATTTAGCTTCAACTACTAGCGAAAAAAACGAGTTAGCTTCAAATCCAAGCGAAACACATGATTTAGCCTCAAATCAATGCGAATTAGAAGGGTTATCTTCGAATCCATGCGAAACAAATGATATAGCTTCAAATACTTGTGATATACATGATTTAGCTTCAACAGCATCCGAAACAAACGAGTTAGCTTAAAATCATTGCGAAACACATGATTTAGATTAAAATCAATGCGAAGTAGATGGCTTACTTCGAATAAATGCGAACCAAATGGTTTAGCTTCAAATACTTGTGATATGCATGATTTAGCTTCAACTACTAGCGAAAAAAAACGAGTTAGCTTCAAATCCAAGCGAAACACATGATTTAGCCTCAAATCAATGCGAATTAGAAGGGTTATCTTCGAATCCATGCGAAACAAATGATATAGCTTCAAATACTTGTGATATACATGATTTAGCTTCAACAGCATCCGAAACAAACGAGTTAGCTTAAAATCATTGCGAAACACATGATTTAGATTAAAATCAATGCGAAGTAGAAGGCTTATCTTCGAATCCATGCGAAACAAATGGTTTAGCTTCAAATACTTGTGATATACATGATTTAGCTTCAACTGCATGCGAAACAAACGAGTTAGCTTCAAATCCATGCGAAATACATGATTTTGATTCAAATCAATGCGAATTAGAAGGGTTATCTTGGAATCTATGCGAAACGTATGATATAGCTTCAAATACTTGTGATATACATGATTTAGCTTCAACAGCATGCGAAACAAACGAGTTAGCTTCAAATCCATGTGAAACACATGATTTAGCATCAAATCAATGCAAAGTAGAAGGCTAATCTTCGAATCCATGCGAAGCAAATGGTTTAGCTTCAAATACTTGGGATATACATGATTTAGCTTGAACAGCATGCGAAATGTACGAGTTAGATTCAAATCCATGCGAAACACATGATTTAGATTCAAATAAATGCGAATTAGAAGGGTTATCTTGGTATCTATGCGAAACGTATGATATAGCTTCAAATACTTGTGATATACATGATTTAGCTTCAACAGCATGCGAAACAAACGAGTTAGCTTCAAATCCATGTGAAACACATGATTTAGCATCAAATCAATGCAAAGTAGAAGGCTGATCTTCGAATCCATGCGAAACAAATGCTTTAACTTCAAATACTTTTGATACACTTGATTTAGCTTCAACAGCATGCGAAACAAACGAGTTAGCTTCAAATCCATGCGAAACACATGATTTAGATTCAAATCAATGCGAATTAGAAGGGGTTATCTTGAAATCCATGCGAAACGTATGATATAGGCTTCAAATACTTGTGATATACATGATTTAGCTTCAACAGCATGCGAAACAAACGAGTTAGCTTCAAATCCATGCGAAAAACATGTTTTAGCATCAAATCAATGCGAAGTAGGAGGCTTATCTTCGATTCCATGCGATACAAATGGTTTAGCTTCAAATACATGTGATGTACATGATTTAGCTTCAACAGCATGCGAAACAAACGAGTTAGCTTCAAATCCATGTGAAACACATGATTGTAGCATCAAATCAATGCGAAGTAGAAGGCTAATCTTCGAATCCATGGCGAAACGAATGAGTTTAGCTTCAAATACTTGTGATATACATGATTCAGCTTCAAACTGCAGCGAAACAAACGAGTTAGCTTCAAATCCATGCGAAACACATGATTTAGATTAAAATCAATGCGAAGTAGAAGGCTTATCTTCGATTCCATGCGAAACAAATGGTTTAGCTTCAATACTTGTGATATACATGATTTATCTACAACTGCATGCGAAAAAAAACGTGTTAGCTTCTAACACCAAGCGAAACACATGATTTAGCCTCAAATCAATGCGAAGTAAGATGGCTTACTTCGAATAAATGCGAAACCAAATGGTTTAGCTTCAACATACTTGTGATATGCATGATTTAGCTTCAACTACTAGCGAAAAAAACGAGTTAGCTTCAAATCCAGAGCGAAACACATGATTTAGCCTCAAATCAATGCGAATTAGAAGGTTATCTTCGAATCCATGCGAAACAAATGATATAGCTTCAAATACTTCGTGATATACAAGATTTAGCTTCAACAGCATCCGAAACAAACGAGTTAGCTTAAAATCATTGCGAAACACATGATTTAGATTAAAATCAATGCGAAAGTAGAAGGCTTATCTTCGAATCCATGCGAGACAAATGGTTTAGCTTCAAATACTTGTGATATACGATGATTTAGCTTCAACTGCATGCGAAACAAACGAGTTAGCTTCAAAATCCATGCGAAATACATGATTTTGATTCAAATCAATGCGAATTAGTGAAGGGTTATCTTGGAATCTATGCGAAACGTATGATATAGCTTCAAATACTTGTGATATACATGATTTAGCTTCAACAGCATGCGAAACAAACGAGTTAGCTTCAAATCCATGTGAAACACATGATTGTAGCATCAAATCAATGCAAAGTAGAAGGCTAATCTTCGAATCCATGCGAAGCAAATGGTTTAGCTTCAAATACTTGGGATCCACTTGAGTTAGCTTCAACAGCATGCGAAACAAACGAGTTAGCGTTCAAATCCAAGCGAAACACATGATTTATATTCAAATCAATGCGAAGTGGAAGGCTTATCTTCGAATCCATGCGAAACGAATAGTTTAGCTTCAAATACTTGTGATATACATGATTCAGCTTCAACTGCATGTGAAACAATCGAGTTAGCTTCAAATCCATGCGAAACACATGATTCAGATTCACAAATCAATGCGAAGTAGGAGGCTTATCTTCGATCCCATCCGATACAAATGGTTTAGCTTTAAATACTTGTGATATACATGATTTAGCTTCAACAGCATGCGAAACAAACGAGTTAGCTTCAAATCCATGCGAAACACATGATTTAGAATCAAATCAATGCTAAGTAGAAGGCTGATCTTCGAATCATGCGTAACAAATGGTTTAGCTTCAAATACTTGTGATATGCATGATTTAGCATCAACTACTAGCGAAAAAAACGAGTTAGCTTCAAATCCAAGCGAAACACATGATTTAGCCTCAAATCATGCGAATTAGAAGGGCTTATCTTCGAATCCATGCGAAACAAATGGATCAGCTTCATATACTTGTGAGTATACATGATCTAGCTTGAACAGCATGCGAAATGTACGAGTTAGATTCAAATCCATGCGAAACACATGATTTGGATTCAAATCAATGCGAATTAGAAGGGTTATCTTGGAATCTATGCGAAACGTATGATATAGCTTCAAATACTTGTGATATACATGACTTTAGCTTCAACAGCATGCGAAACAAACGAGTTAGCTTCAAATCCATGTGAAACACATGATTAGCATCAAATCAATGCAAAGTAGAAGGCTGATCTTCGAATCCATGCGAAGCAAATGGTTAACTTCAAATACTTTTGATACACTTGATTTAGCTTCAACAGCATGCGAAACAAACGAGTTAGCTTCAAATCCAAGCGAACCACATGATTTCCCTCAAATCAATGCGAATCTAGAAGAGGTTATCTTCGAATCCATGCGAAACAAAATGATATAGCTTCAAATACCTTGTGACTATACATGATTTAGTCTTCAACAGCATCCGAAACAAACGAGTTAGCTTAAAATCATTGCGAAACACATTGATTAGATAAACTCAATGCGAAGTAGAAGGCTTATCTTCGAATCATGCGAAACAAATGGTTTAGCTTCAAATACTTGTGGATATACATGATTTAGCTTCAACTGCATCGAAACAAACGAGTTAGCTTCAAATCCATGCGGAACACATGATTTAGCTTCAAATCAATGCGAAAGTAGAAGGCTGATCTTCGTATCCATGCGAAGCAAATGGTTTAGCCTTCAAATACTTTTGATACACCTTGATTTAGCTTCAACTGCTCGGCGAATCAAACAAGTTAGCTTCAAATCCATCGCGAACACATGAATTAGCTTCAAATCAATGCGAAGTAGGAGGCTTATCTTCGATCCATGCGAAACAAATGGATCAGCTCATATACTTAGTGATATACATGATTTAGCTTGAAGCAGCATGCGAAACAAACGAGGTTAGCTTCAAATCCAAGCGAAACACATGATTTAGCCTCAAATCAATGCGAATTAGAAGGGTTATCTTCGAATCCATGCGAAACAAATGGATCAGCTTCATATACTTGTGATATACATGATCTAGCTGAACATCGCATTGCGAAATGTACGAGTTAGATTCAAATGATTCAAATCAATGCGAATTAGAAGGGTTATCTTGGAATCTATGCGAAACGTATGATATAGCTTCAAATACTTGTGATATACATGATTTAGCTTCAACAGCATGCGAAACAAACGAGTTAGCTTCAAATCCATGTGAAACACATGATTTAGCATCAAATCAATGCAAAGTAGAAGGCTGATCTTCGAATCCATGCGAAGCAAATGGTTTAACTTCAAATACTTTTGATACACTTGATTTAGCTTCAACAGCATGCGAAACAAACGAGTTAGCTTCAAATCACAAGCGAACCACATGATTTACCCTCAAATCAATGCGAATTAGAAGGGTTATCTTCGAATCCATGCGAAACAAATGATATAGCTTCAAATACTTGTGATATACATGATTTAGCTTCAACAGCATCCGAAACAAACGAGTTAGCTTAAAATCATTGCGAAACACATGATTTAGATTAAAATCAATGCGAAGTAGAAGGCTTATCTTCGAATCCATGCGAAACAAATGGTTTAGCTTCAAATACTTGTGATATACATGATTTAGCTTCAACTGCAATGCGAAACAAACGAGTTAGCTTCAAATCCATGCGGAACACATGATTTAGCTTCAAATCAAATGCGAAGTAGAAGGCTGATCTTCGTATCCATGCGAAGCAAATGGTTTAGCTTCAAATACTTTTGATACACTTGATTTAGCTTCAACTGCTCGCGAATCAAACAAGTTAGCTTCAAATCCATGCGAACACATGAATTAGCTTCAAATCAATGCGAAGTAGGAGGCTTATCTTCGATTCCATGCGATACAAATGGTTTAGCTTCAAATACATGTGATGTACATGATTTAGCTTCAAACAGCATGCGAAACAAACGAGTTAGCTTCAAATCCATGCGAAACACATGATTTAGCATCAAATCAATGCGAAGAGGAATGCTTATCTTCGAATCCATGCGAAACGAATAGTTTAGCTTCAAATACTTGTGATATACATGATTCAGCTTCAACTGCATGCGAAACAAACGAGTTATCTTATAATCCATGCGAAACACATGATTTAGCTTCAAATCAATGCGAAGTAGAAGGCTGATCTTCGTATCCATGCGTAACAAATGGTTTAGCTTCAAATACTTGTGATATGCATGATTTAAGCTTCAACAGCATGCGAAACAAACGAGTTAGATTCAAATCCATGCGAAACAAATGACTTAGCATCAAATCAATGCGAAGTAGAAGGCTTAGCTTCGAATCCATGCGTAACAAATGGAATAGCTTCAAATACTTGTGATATACATGATTTAGCTTCAACAGCATGCGAAACAAACGAGTTAGCTTCAAATCCATGCGAAACACATGATTTTGATTCGAATCAATGCGAATTAGAAGGGTTATCTTGGAATCTATGCGAAACGTATGATATAGCTTCAAATACTTGTGATATACATGATTTAGCTTCAACAAGCATGCGAAACAAACGAGTTAGCTTCAAATCCATGCGAAACACATGATTTTGATTCAAATCAATGCGAATTAGAAGGGTTATCTTGGAATCTATGCGAAACGTATGATATAGCTTCAAATACTTGTGATATACATGATTTAGCTTCAACAGCATGCGAAACAAACGAGTTAGCTTCAAATCCATGTGAAACACATGATTTAGCATCAAATCAATGCAAAGTAGAAGGCTAATCTTCGAATCCATGCGAAGCAAATGGTTTAGCTTCAAATACTTGGGATCCACTTGAATAAGCTTCAACAGCATGCGAAAAAAACGAGTTAGCTTCAAATCCAAGCGAAACACATGATTTATATTCAGATCAATGCGAAGTGGAAGGCTTATCTCCGAATCCATGCGAAACGAATAGTTTAGCTTCAAATACTTGTGATATACATGATTCAGCTTCGACTGCATGCGAAACAAACGAGTTAGCTTCAAAACCAAGCGAAAACACATGATTTAGCCTCAAATCAATGCGAAGTGGATGGCTTAGCTTCGAATAAATGCGAACCAAATGGTTTAGCTTCAAATACTTGTGATATGCATGATTTAGCTTCAACTACTAGCGAAAAAAACGAGTTAGCTTCAAATCCAAGCGAAACACATGATTTAGCCTCAAATCAATGCGAATTAGAAGGGTTATCTTCGAATCCATTGCGAAACAAATGATATAGCTTCAAATACTCGTGATATACATGATTTAGCTTCAACAACATGCGAAACAAACGAGTTAGATTCAAATCCATGCGAAACACATGATTTAGCATCAAATCAATGCGAAGTGGAAGGCTTATCTTCGAATCCATGCGAAACAAATGGATCAGCTTCATATACTTGTGATATACATGATTTAGCTTCAACAGCATGCGAAATGTACGAGTTAGATTCAAATCCATGCGAAACACATGATTTAGCTTCAAATCAATGCGAAGTGAATAGGGTTATCTTCGAATCCATGCGAAACAAATGGGTTAGCTGCAAATACTTGTGATATACATGATTTAGCTTCCACTGCATGCGAAACAAACGAGCTAGCTTAAAATCCATGCGATACACATGATTTTAGAATCAAATCAATGCTAAGTAGAAGGCTGATCTTCGAATCCATGCGTAACAAATGGTTTAGCTTCAAATACTTGTGATATACATGATTTAGCTTCAACAGCATGCGAAACAAACGAGTTAGCTTCAAATCCATGTGAAACACATGATTTAGCATCAAATCAATGCGAAGTAGAAGGCTAATATTCGAATCCATGCGAAGCAAATGGTTTAGCTTCAAATACTTGTGATCCACTTGAGTTAGCTTCAACAGCATGCGAAACAAACGAGTTAGCTTCAAATCCATGCGAAACACATGATTTAGCATCAAATCAATGCGAAGAGGAATGCTTATCTTCGAATCCATGCGAAACGAATAGTTTAGCTTCAAATACTTGTGATATACATGATTCAGCTTCAACTGCATGCGAAACAAACGAGTTATCTTATAATCCATGCGAAACACATGATTTTAGCTTCAAATCAATGCGAAGTAGAAGGCTGATCTTCGAATCCATGCGTAACAAATGGTTTAGCTTCAAATACTTGTGATATGCATGATTTAGCTTCAACAGCATGCGAAACAAACGAGTTAGATTCAAATCCATGCGAAACAAATGACTTAGCATCAAATCAATGCGAAGTAGAAGGCTTAGCTTCGAATCCATGCGTAACAAATGGTATAGCTTCAAATACTTGTGATATACATGATTTAGCTTCAACAGCATGCGAAACAAACGAGTTAGCTTCAAATCCATGCGAAACACATGATTTTGATTCGAATCAATGCGAATTAGAAGGGTTATCTTGGAATCTATGCGCGAAACGTATGATATAGCTTCAAATACTTGTGATATACATGATTTAGCTTCAACAAGCATGCGAAACAAACGAGTTAGCTTCAAATCCATGTGAAACACATTTAATCATGATTTAGCATCAAATCAATGCAAAGTAGAAGGCTGATCTTCGAATCCATGCGAAACAAATGGTTTAACTTCAAATACTTTTTGATACACTTGATTTAGCTTCAACAGCATGCGAAACAAACGAGTTAGCTTCAAATCCATGCGAAACACATGATTTAGATTCAAATCAATGCGAATTAGAAGGGTTATCTTGAAATCCTATGCGAAACGTATGATATAGCTTCAAATACTTGTGATATACATGATTTAGCTTCAACAGCATGCGAAACAAAACGAGTTAGCTTCAAATCCATGCGAAAAACATGTTTTAGCATCAAATCAATGCGAAGTAGGAGGCTTATCTTCGATTCCATGCGATACAAATGGTTTTAGCTTCAAATACATGTGATGTACATGATTTAGCTTCAACAGCATGCGAAACAAACGAGTTAGCTTCAAATCCGTGTGAAACACATGATTTAGCATCAAATCAATGCGAAGTAGAAGGCTAATCTTCGAATCCATTGCGAAACGAATAGTTTAGCTTCAAATACTTGTGATATACATGATTCAGCTTCAACTGCATGCGAAACAAACGAGTTAGCTTCAAATCCATGCGAAACACATGATTTAGATTAAAATCAATGCGAAGTAGAAGGCTTATCTTCGATTCCATGCGAAACAAATGGTTTAGCTTCAAATACTTGTGATATACATGATTTATCTACAACTGCATGCGAAAAAAACGTGTTAGCTTCAACACCAAGCGAAACACATGATTTAGCCTCAAATCAATGCGAAGTAGATGGCTTACTTCGAATAAATGCGAACCAAATGGTTTAGCTTCAAATACTTGTGATATGCATGATTTAGCTTCAACTACTAGCGAAAAAAACGAGTTAGCTTCAAATCCAAGCGAAACACATGATTTAGCCTCAAATCAATGCGAATTAGAAGGGTTATCTTCGAATCCATGCGAAACAAATGATATAGCTTCAAATACTTGTGATATACATGATTTAGCTTCAACAGCATCCGAAACAAACGAGTTAGCTTAAAATCATTGCGAAACACATGATTTAGATTAAAATCAATGCGAAGTAGATGGCTTACTTCGAATAAATGCGAACCAAATGGTTTAGCTTCAAATACTTGTGATATGCATGATTTAGCTTCAACTACTAGCGAAAAAAACGAGTTAGCTTCAAATCCAAGCGAAACACATGATTTAGCCTCAAATCAATGCGAATTAGAAGGGTTATCTTCGAATCCATGCGAAACAAAATGATATAGCTTCAAATACTTGTGATATACATGATTTAGCTTCAACAGCATCCGAAACAAACGAGTTAGCTTAAAATCATTGCGAAACACATGATTTAGATTAAAATCAATGCGAAGTAGAAGGCTTATCTTCGAATCCATGCGAAACAAATGGTTTAGCTTCAAATACTTTGTGATATACATGATTTAGCTTCAACTGCATGCGAAACAAACGAGTTAGCTTCAAATCCATGCGAAATACATGATTTTGATTCAAATCAATGCGAATTAGAAGGGTTATCTTGGAATCTATGCGAAACGTATGATATAGCTTCAAATACTTGTGATATACATGATTTAGCTTCAACAGCATGCGAAACAAACGAGTTAGCTTCAAATCCATGTGAAACACATGATTTAGCATCAAATCAATGCAAAGTAGAAGGCTAATCTTCGAATCCATGCGAAGCAAATGGTTTAGCTTCAAATACTTGGGATATACATGATTTAGCTTGAACAGCATGCGAAATGTACGAGTTAGATTCAAATCCATGCGAAACACATGATTTAGATTCAAATAAATGCGAATTAGAAGGGTTATCTTGGTATCTATGCGAAACGTA
>NW_027477250.1:0-86379 GCF_051020955.1 Megalopta genalis
TTGAAGCATAACCATTTGTTCCGCATGGATTTGAAGCTACGCCTTCTACTTCGCATTGATTTGAAGTTAAATCATCTGTTTCGATTGGATTTGAAGCTAACACGTTTGTTTCACATGCAGTTGAAAGCTAAATCATGTATTTCACAAGAATTTGAAGCCGAACCATTAGATTCGCATCGATTTGAAGCTGAGCCTTCTACTTCGCACTGATTTGAAGCTAAATCATGTGTCTCGCATGGATTTGAAGCTAAGCCCTTCTACTTCGAATTGATTTTGAAGCTAAATCATGTATTTCGCATGGATCTGAAGCTAACTCGTTTGTTTCGCCTGGATTTGAAGCTATATCACTTATATTCGCAAGTATTTTATGCAAAATCATTCGTTTCGCATGGATTTGAAGCTAACCCTTTTACTTTGCATTGATTTGAAGTTAAATCATGCGTTTCCCTTGGATTTGAAGCTGAATCGTTTTTTCGCATGCAGTTGAATCTATATCATTTATATCGCAAGTATCTGAAGCTAAATCATTTGTTTCTCATGGATTTGAAGCTAAGCCTTCTACTTGGCATTGAATTCAAGCTAAAATCGTGTGTTTTGCATGGATTTGAAGTTAACTCGTTTGTTTCTCCTGTATTTGAAGCTGTATCATTTATATTCGCAAGTATTTGAAGCTAAACCATTTGTTTCGCATGTATTAGAAGCTAAGCCTTCTACTTGGCAATTGAATTGAAGCTAAATCGTGTGTTTTGCATGGATTTGAAGGTAACTCGTTTGTTTCTCCTGTATTTGAAGCTGTATCATTTATATCGCAAGTATTTGAAGCTAAACCATTTGTTTCGCATGTATTAGAAGCTAAGCCTTCTACTTGGCATTGAATTGAAGCTAAATCGTGTGTTTTGCATGGATTTGAAGCTAACTCGTTTGTTTCGCCTGCATATGAAGCTATATCATTTATATCGCAAGTATTTGATGCTCAATCAGTTGTGTCGCATGGATTTGAAGGATAAGCCTTCTACTTCGCATTGCTTTTGAAGCTAAATCATGTGTATCGCTTGGATTTTGCAGCTAACACGTTTGATTCGTCTGCATTTGGAGCTATATCAGTTATATCGCAAGTATATGATGCTAAATCGTTTGTTTTGCATGGCTTTGAAGCTATACCTTCTACGTCGCATTGATTTGAAGTTAAATCATGTGTTTCACATGGATTTGTATCTAACTCGTTTGTTTCACATGCATATGATGCTATATCACTTATTTCGCAAGTATCTGAACCTAAATCATTTGTATCGCATGGATTTGAAGCTAATCCATCTACATCGCATTGATTTGAAGCTGAATCAAGTGTTTCGCTTGGATTGAAGCTAACTCGTTTGTTTCGTCTGCATTTGAAGCTATATCACTTATATGGCAAGTATTTGAAGTTAAATCAGTTGTGTCGCTTGGATTTGAAGGCTACCTCGTTTGTTTCGCCTGCAGTTGAAGCTAAATCATGTATATCCGAAGTATTTTGAGCTAAACCCATTTGATTCGCATGGATTGAAGCAGAGCCTTCTACTTCGCATGTATTTGAAGCTAGACCACGTGTTTCCCATGAATTTGAACCTAAATCATGTTTTTCCGCATGCATTTTTAGCTTACTCACGTGTTTGCATGGATTTGAGGCTAACTCGTTGTGTCGCCTACATTTGAAGCTATAGCACTTACATTCGCAAGTATTTGAAGCTAAATCTTTCGTTTCGCATGGATTTGAAGCTAAGGCTTCTACTTCGCACTGTTTTGAAGCTATATAATGCATTTCGCGTGGATTTGAAGCTAACTCGTCTGTTTCGAATGCAGCTGAATCTAAATCAGGTAATATCACAAGTATTTGAAGCTAAACGATTTGTATCGCATGGATTTGAAGCTAAACCTTCTACAATCGCATTGATTTGCAGCTTAATCATGTCTTTGCATGTATTTAAAGCTAACCCGTTTGTTTCCCCTGCATTTGTAGCTATATCAATTATATAACAAGTATCTGATGCTAAATCATTTGTTTCGCATGGATTTGAAGCTAAACCTTCCACGTCGCTTTGATTTGAAGCTAAATCTAGTGTTTATCATGGATTTGAAGCTAACTCGTTTGTTTCCCCTGCATGTTGAAGCTTTATCGCTTATACCGCAAGTGTCTGAAGCTCAATCAATTATTTCTCATGTATTTGAAGCTAAGCCTTCTAATCGCATTGTTTGAAGCTAAATCATGTGTTTTCGCTTGGATTTGAAGCTGAGCCTTATACTTCGCATTGATCCAGAAGCTAAATCAGGTGTTTCGCATAGATTGAAAGCTAAATCATGTGTTTTGCCATGGATTTGAAGCTAACTCGTTTGCTTCGCCTGCATTTGAAGCTATTTCATTTATACCGCAAGTATTTGAAGCTAAATCATTCGTTTGGCATGGATTTGAAGCTAATCCTTCTACTTCGCTTTGATTTGAAGACGAATCTTGTGTTCGCATGGATTTGAAGCTAACTCTTTTGTTTCGCCTGCATTTGAAGCTATATCACTTATATTGCAAGTAATTGAAGCTAAATCATTTGTTTCGCATGGATTTGAAGCTAGACCTTCTACATCGTATAGATGTGCAGCTAAATCATGTGTTTCGCATGGATTTGGAGCTAAATGATTTGTTTCACATGGATTTGAAGGCTAACTCGTTTGTTTCGCCAGCATTTGAAGCTATATCACTTTTATCGCAAGTATTTGAAGCTAAATCATTTATAACGCGCAGATTTGAAGCTAAACATTCTACATATCATTGATTTGAATCTAAATCAAGTGTTTCGCGTGGACTTGAAGCTAACTCGTTGATTTCGCATGCAGTTGAAGCCAAATTATGTATATCGTAAGTATCTGAAACTAATCCCTTTGTTCCGCATGGATTTTAAGCTAAACCTTCTACATCTTATTGATTTGAACCTAAATCATTTGATTCGCATGGATTTGAAGCTAATCCTTCTACTTCGCATTGATTTGCAGCTAAATCATGCGTATCGCATGGATTTTCAAGCTAACTCGTTTGATTCGTCTGCATTTGAAGCTATATCGCTTATATCCCAAGTGTTTTGAAGCTAAATCATTTGTTTCGCTTTGATTTGAAGCTAAACCTTCTACATAGAATTGATTTGAAGCTTAATCATGTGTTTTGCGTGGATTTGAAGCTAACTCGTTTGTTTCCCCTGCATTTGAAGCTATATCAATTATATCGCAAGTATCTGATGCTAAATCATTTGTATCGCATGGATTTGAAGCTAAACCTTCTACTTCGCTTTGATTTGAAGACGAATCATGTGTTTCGCATGGATTTGAAGCTAACTCTTTCGTTTCGCCTGAATTTGAAGCTATATCACTTATATTGCAAGTAATTGAAGCTAAATCATTTGTTTCGCATGGATTTGAAGCAAAGCCTTCTACTTCGCATGTATTTGAAGCTAAACCACGTGTTTCCCATGAATTTGAACCTAAATCATGTTTTTCGCATGCATTTATAGCTTACTCACGTGTTTTGCATGGATTTGAGGCTAACTCGTTTGTGTCGCCTACATTTGAAGCTATAGCACTTACATTCGCAAGTATTTGAAGCTAAATCTTTCGTTTCGCATTGATTTGAAGCTATGCCTTCTACTTCGCACTGTTTTGAAGCTATAAAGCATTTCGCGTGGGATTTGAAGCTAACTCGTCTGTTCGAATGCAGCTGAATCTAAATCAGGTATATCACAAGTATTTGAAGCTAAACGATTTGTATCGCATGGATTTGAAGCTAAACCTTCTACATCGCATTGATTTGCAGCTAAACAGTTGATTCGCATGGATTTGAAGCTAAGCCTTCTACTTGGCATTGAATTGAAGCTAAATCGTGTGTTTTGCATGGATTTGAAGCTAACTCTTTCGTTTCTCCTGCATTTGAAACTATATCACTTATATCGCAAGTAATGGAAACTAAATCATGTGTTTCGCTTGGATTTGAAGCTAAACCTTCTACATCGCATTGATTTGAAGCTAAATTATGTGTTTCGCGTGGATTTGAAGGTAACTCGTTTGTTTCGCATGCAGTTTAAGCAAATCATGTCTTTCACAAGTATTTGAAGCCGAACCATTAGATTCGCATGGATTTGAAGCTAAGCCTTCTACTTGGCATTGAATTGAATCTAAATCGTGTGTTTGCATGGATTTGAAGCTAACTCGTTTGTTTCTCCTGTATTTGAAGCTGTATCATTTATATCGCACGTATTTGAAGCTAATCCGTTTGTTTCGCATGGATTTGGAAACTAAGCCTTCTACTTGGCATTGATTGAAGCTAGATCGTGTGTTTTGCATGGATTTGAAGCTAACTCGTTTGGTTCTCCTGTATTTGAAGCTGTATCATTTATATCGCAAGTATTTGAAGCTAAACCATTTGTTTCGCATGGATTTGAAGCTAAGCCTTCTACTTTCGCATTGATTGGATCCTAAATCACGTGTTTTGCATGGATTTGAAGCTAAGCCTTCTACATCGTATTGATTTGAAGCTAAATCATGTATTTCGCAAGTATTTGAAGACGAACCATTAGATTCGCATGGATTTAAAGCTAAGCCTTCTACTTCGCACTGATTTGAAGTTAAATCATGTGTTTCGCCTGGATTTGGAGCTAACTCGTTTGCTTCGAATGCAGTTGAAGCTAAATCATGTATATCACAAGTATTTGAAGCTACACCTTTTGTATCGCATGGATTTTGAAGCTAGGCCTTCTACTTGGCATTGAATTGAAGCTAAATCGTGTGTTTTGCATGGATTTGAAGGTAACTCGTTTGTTTCTCCTGTATTTGAAGCTGTATCATTTATATCGCAAGTATTCGAAGCTAAACCATTTGTTTCGCATGTATTAGAAGCTAAGCCTTCTACTTGGCATTGAATTGAATCTAAATCGTGTGTTTTGCATGGATTTGAAGCTAACTCGTTTGTTTCTCCTGTATTTGAAGCCTGTATCATTTATATCGCAAGTATTTGAAGCTAAACCATTTGTTTCGCATGGATTTGAAGCTAAGCGTTCTACTTCGCATTGATTCGATCCTAAATCACGTGTTTTGCATGGATTTGAAACTAAGCCTTCTACATCACATTGATTTTGAAGGTAAATCATGTGTTTCGCGTGGATTTGAAGGTAACTCCGTTTGTTTCGCATGCAGTTGAAGCTAAATCATGTCTTCCACAAGTATTTGAAGATGAACCATTTGAATCGCATGGCTTTGAACCTGAGCCTTCTACTTCGCACTGATTTGCACCTAAATAATGTGTTTCGCATGGATTTGAAGCTAAACCTTCTACATTCCATGGATTTGAAGCTAAATCATGTGTTTGGCGTAGATTCGAATGTAACTCATTTGTTTCGCATGCAGTTGAAGCTATATCACCTATATCCCAAGTGTAGGAAGCTCAATCATTTGTTTCGTATGGATTTGAAGCTAAGCCTTCTACTTCGCATTGATTGGATCCTAAATCACGTGTTTTGCATGGATTTGAAGCTAAGCCTTCTACATCGCATTGATTTGAAGCTAAATCATGTGTTCGCATGGATTTGAAGCTAAACCTTCTACATTCCATGGATTTGAAGCTAAATCATCTGTTTGCATGGATTTGAAGCTAAACCTTCTACATCGCATTGATTTGCAGCTGAATCATGTGTTTCGCGTGGATTTGAAGGTAATTCGTTTGTTTCGCATGCAGTTGAAACTAAATCATGTCTTTCACAAGTATTTGAAGATGAACCATTTGAATCGCATGGCTTTGAACCTGAGCCTTCTACTTCGCACTGATTTGCACCTAAATAATGTGTTTCGCATGCAGTTGAAACTAAATCATGTATATCACAAGTATTTGCAGCTAAACAATTGATTCGCATGGATTTGAATCTTTGCCTTCTACTTGGCGATTGAATTCAAGCTAAATCGTGTGTTTTGCATGGATTTGAAGCAAACTCGTTTGTTTCTCCTGTATTTGAATCTGTATCATTTATATCGCAAGTATTTGAAGCTAAACCATTTGTTTCGCATGTATTAGAAGCTAACCCTTCTACTTGGCATTGAATTGAAGCTAAATCGTGTGTTTTGCATGGATTTGAAGCTAACTCGTTTGTTTCTCCTGTATTTGAAGCTGTATCATTTATATCGCAAGTATTTGAAGCTAAACCATTTGTTTCGCATGGATTTGAAGCTAAGCCTTCTACTTCGCACTGATTTGATGTTAAATCATGTCTTTCGCGTGGATTTGGAGCTAACTCGATTGCTTCGAATGCAGTGGAAGCTAAATCATGTATATCACAAGTATTTGAAGCTAAACCATTTGTTATCGCATGGATTTGAAGCTCTGCCTTCTACTTCGCATTGATTTGACGCTAAGTATTGTGTTTCGAATGGATTTGAAGCAAACTCGTTTGTTTCGCATGCAGTTGAAACTAAATCATTGTATATCACAAGTATTTGCATATAAACAATTGATTCGCATGGTTTTGAAGCTAAGCCTTCTACTTGGCATTGAATTGAAGCTAAATCGTGTGTTTTTGCATGGATTTGAAGGTAACTCATTTGTTTCTCCTGTATTTGAAGCTGTATCACTTATATCGCAAGTATTTGAAGCTAAACCACTTGTTTCGCATGTATTGGAAGCTAAGCTTCTACTTGGCATTGAATTGAAGCTAAATCGTGTGTTTTGCATGGATTTGAAGCTAACTCGTTTGTTTCTCCTGTATTTGAAGCTATATCATTTATGTCGCAAGTATTTTGAAGCTAAAGCATTTGTTTCGCATGGGATTTGAAGCTAAGCCCTCTACTTCGCATTGATTGCATCCTAAATCACGTGTTTTGCATGGATTTGAAGCTAAGCCTTCTACATCGCATTGATTTGCAGCAGAATCATGTGTTTCGCATGGATTTGAAGCTAACTCTTTCGGTTTCTCCTGCATTTGAAACTATATCACTTATATCGCAAGTATTGGAAGCTAAATCATGTGTTTCGCTTGGATTTGAAGCTAAACCTTCTACATCGCATTGATTTGAAGCTAAATTATGTGTTTCGCGTGGATTTGAAGGTAACTCGTTTGTTTCGCATGCAGTTTAAGCCAAATCATGTCTTTCACAAGTATTTGAAGCCGAACCATTAGATTCGCATGGATTTGAAGCGAAGCCTTCTACTTGGCATTGAATTGAATCTAAATCGTTGGTGTTTGCATGGATTTGAAGCTAACTCCGTTTGTTTCTCCTGTATTTGAAGCTGTATCATTTATATCGCACGTATTTGAAGCTAATCCGTTTGTTTCGCATGGATTTGAAGCTAAGCCTTCTACTTCGCATTGATTGGATCCTAAATCACGTGTTTTGCATGGATTTGAAGCTGAGCCTTCTACATCGTATTGATTTGAAGCTAAATCATGCATTTCGCAAGTATTTGAAGCCGAACCATTAGATTCGCATGGATTTGAAGCTCAGCCTTCTACTTCGCACTGATATGAAGTTAAATCATGTGTTTCGCCTGGATTTGGAGCTAACTCGTTTGCTTCGAATGCAGTTGAAGCTAAATCATGTATATCACAAGTATTTGAAGCTACACATTTGTATCGCATGGATTTGAAGCTCTGCCTTCTACTTCGCATTGATTTGACGCTAAGTATTGTGTTTCGAATGGATTTGAAGCAAACTCGTTTGTTTCGCATGCAAGTTGAAACTAAATCATGTCTATCACAAGTATTTGCATATGAACAATTGATTCGCATGGTTTTGAAGCTAAGCCTTCTACTTGGCATTGAATTGAAGCTAAATCGTGTGTTTGCATGGATTTGAAGGTAACTCATTTGTTTTCTCCTGTATTTGAATCTGTATCATTTTATATCGCACGTATTTGAAGCTAAACCACTTGTTTCGCATGTATTGGAAGCTAAGCCTCCTACTTGCATTGAATTGAAGCTAAATCGTGTGTTTTGCATGGATTTGAAGCTAACTCGTTTGTTTCTCCTGTATTTGAAGCTATATCATTTATGTCGCAAGTATTTGAAGCTAAAGCATTTGTTTCGCATGGATTTGAAGCTAAGCCCTCTACTTCGCATTGATTGCATCCTAAATCACGTTGTTTTGCATGGATTTGAAGCTAAGCCTTCTACATCGCATTGATTTGCAGCAGAATCATGTGTTTCGCATGGATTTGAAGCTAACTCTTTCGTTTCTCCTGCATTTGAAACTATATCACTTATATCGCAAGTATTGGAAGCTAAATCATGTGTTTCGCTTGGATTTGAAGCTAAACCTTCTACATCGCATTGATTTGAAGCTAAATTATGTGTTTCGCGTGGATTTGAAGGTAACTCGTTTGTTTCGCATGCAGTTTAAGCCAAATCATGTCTTTCACAAGTATTTGAAGCCGAACCATTAGATTCGCATGGATTTGAAGCTAAGCCTTCTACTTGGCATTGAATGAATCTAAATCGTGTGTTTGCATGGATTTGAAGCTAACTCGTTTGTTTCTCCTGTATTTGAAGCTGTATCATTTATATCGCACGTATTTGAAGCTAATCCGTTTGTTTCGCATGGATTTGAAGCTAAGCCTTCTACTTCGCATTGATTGGATCCTAAATCACGTGTTTTGCATGGATTTGAAGCTGAGCCTTCTACATCGTATTGATTTGAAGCTAAATCATGCATTTCGCAAGTATTTGAAGCCGAACCATTAGATTCGCATGGATTTGAAGCTCAGCCTTCTACTTCGCACTGATATGAAGTTAAATCATGTGTTTCGCCTGGATTTGGAGCTAACTCGTTTGCTTCGAATGCTGTTGAAGCTAAATCATGTATATCACAAGTATTTGAAGCTACACCATTTGTATCGCATGGATTTGAAGCTCTGCCTTCTACTTCGCATTGATTTGACGCTAAGTATTGTGTTTCGATGGATTTTGAAGCAAACTCGTTTGTTTCGCAATGCAGTTGAAACTAAATCATGTATATCACAAGTATTTGCATATGAACAATTGATTCGCATGGTTTTGAAGCTAAGCCTTTACTTGGCATTGAATTGAAGCTAAATCGTGTGTTTTGCATGGATTTGAAGGTAACTCATTTGTTTCTCCCTGTATTTGAAGCTGTATCATTTATATCGCAAGTATTTGAAGCTAAACCACTTGTTTCGCATGTATTGGAAGCTAAGCCTTCTACCTTGGCATTGAATTGAAGCTAAATCGTGTGTTTTGCATGGATTTGAAGCTAACTCGTTTGTTTCTCCTGTATTTGAAGCTATATCATTTATGTCGCAAGTATTTGAAGCTAAAGCATTTGTTTCGCATGGATTTGAAGCTAAGCCCTCTACTTCGCATTGATTGCATCCTAAATCACGTGTTTTGCATGGATTTGAAGCTAAGCCTTCTACATCGCATTGATTTGCAGCAGAATCATGTGTTTCGCATGGATTTGAAGCTAACTCTTTCGTTTCTCCTGCATTTGAAACTATATCACTTATATCGCAAGTATTGGAAGCTAAATCATGTGTTTCGCTTGGATTTGAAGCTAAACCTTCTACATCGCATTGATTTGAAGCTAAATTATGTGTTTCGCGTGGATTTGAAGGTAACTCGTTTGTTTCGCATGCAGTTTAAGCCAAATCATGTCTTTCACAAGTATTTGAAGCCGAACCATTAGATTCGCATGGATTTGAAGCTAAGCCTTCTACTTGGCATTGAATTGAAGCTAAATCGAGTGTTTTGCATGGATTTGAGCTAACTCGTTCGTTTCTCCTGTATTTGAAGCTGTATCATTTATATCGCAAGTATTTGAAGCAAAACCATTTGCATCGCATGGATTTGAAGCTAAGCCTTCTACTTCGCATTGTTTTGAAGCTTAATCATGTGTTTTGCATGGATTTGAAGCTATCTCGTTTGTTTCGCCTGCAGTTGAATCTATATCACTATATCACAAGTTTTTGAAGCATAACCATTTGTTCCGCATGGATTTGAAGCTACGCCTTCTACTTCGCATTGATTTGAAGTTAAATCATCTGTTTCGATTGGATTTGAAGCTAACACGTTTGTTTCACATGCAGTTGAAGCTAAATCATGTATTTCACAAGAATTTGAAGGCCGAACCATTAGATTCGCATCGATTTGAAGCTGAGCCTTCTACTTCGCACTGATTTGAAGCTAAATCATGTGTCTCGCATGGATTTGAAGCTAAGCCTTCTACTTCGAATTGATTTGAAGCTAAATCATGTATTTCGCATGGATCTGAAGCTAACTCGTTTGTTTCGCCTGGATTTGAAGCTATATCACTTATATTCGCAAGTATTTTTATGCAAAATCATTCGTTTCGCATGGATTTGAAGCTAACCCTTTTACTTTGCATTGATTTGAAGTTAAATCATGCGTTTCCCTTGGATTTTGAAGCTGAATCGTTTTTTTCGCATGCAGTTGAATCTATATCATTTATATCGCAAGTATCTGAAGCTAAATCATTTGTTTCTCATGGATTTGAAGCTAAGCCTTCTACTTGGCATTGAATTCAAGCTAAATCGTGTGTTTTGCATGGATTTGAAGTTAACTCGTTTGTTTCTCCTGTATTTGAAGCTGTATCATTTATATCGCAAGTATTTGAAGCTAAACCATTTGTTTCGCATGTATTAGAGCTAAGCCTTCTACTTGCATTGAATTGAAGCTAAATCGTGTGTTTTGCATGGATTTGAAGGTAACTCGTTTTGTTTCTCCTGTATTTTGAAGCTGTATCATTTATATCGCAAGTATTTGAAGCTAAACCATTTGTTTCGCATGTATTAGAAGCTAAGCCTTCTACTTGGCATTGATTGAAGCTAAATCGTGTGTTTTGCATGGATTTGAAGCTAACTCGTTTGTTTCGCCTGCATATGAAGCTATATCATTTATATCGCAAGTATTGATGCTCAATCAGTTGTGTCGCATGGATTTGAAGATAAGCCTTCTACTTCGCATTGCTTTGAAGCTAAATCATGTGTATCGCTTGGATTTTGCAGCTAACACGTTTGATTCGTCTGCATTTGGAGCTATATCAGTTTATATCGCAAGTATATGATGCTAAATCGTTTGTTTTGCATGGCTTTGAAGCTAAACCTTCTACGTCGCATTGATTTGAAGTTAAATCATGTGGTTTCACATGGATTTGTATCTAACTCGTTTGTTTCACATGCATATGATGCTATATCACTTATTTCGCAAGTATCTGAACCTAAATCATTTGTATCGCATGGATTTGAAGCTAATCCATCTACATCGCATTGATTTGAAGCTAATTCAAGTGTTTCGCTTGGATTTGAAGCTAACTCGTTTGTTTCGTCAGCATTTGAAGCTTTATCACTTATATCGCAAGCATCTGAAGCTAAATCATTATTTCCATGGATTTGAAGCTAACTCGTTTGTTACGCCTGCAGTTGAATCTATATCACTTATATCACAAGTATTTGAAGCTAAATCATTCGTTCTGCATGGATTTGAAGCGAAGCCTTCTACGTCGCATTGATTTGCATCTAAATCATGTGTTTCTCATGGATTTGAAGCTAACTCGTTTGTTTCGCCTGCATTTGAAGCTATATCACTTATATTCACAAGTATTTGATGCTAAATCATTCGTTTCGCATGGATTTGAAGCTAAGACATCTTGTTCGCGTTGATTTGAAGCTAAATCATGAGTTTCGCATTTATTTGAAGCTAAATCATGTATATCGCATGGCTTTTGAAGCTAACTCGTTTGATTCGTCTGCATTTGAAGCTATATCACTTATATCGCAAGTATTTGAAGCTAAATCATATGTTCCGCATGGATTTGAAGCTACCTCGTTTGTTACGTCTGCAGTTGAATCTATATCACTTATATCACAAGTATTTGAAGCTAAATCAATTGTTCCGCATGGATTTGAAGCTAAGCCTTCTACGTCGCATTGATTTGCATATAAATCATGTGTTTCGCATGGATTTGAAGCTAACTCGTTTGTTTCGCATGCATTTGAAGCTGTATCATTTATATCGCAAGTATTTGAAGCTAAATCAATCGTTTCGAATGGATTTGAAGCTAAGCCTTCTAATTGGCACTGTTTTGAAGCTAAATAATGTATTTCGCGTGGATTAGAAGCTAATTCGTCTGTTTCGAATGCAACTGAAGCTAAATCAGGTATATCACAAGTATTTGAAGCTAAACCATTTGTTCCGCCTGGATTTGAAGCAAAGCCTTCTACTTCGCATTGATTTGAAGCTAAATCATGTGTTTCCCTTGGATATGAAGCTAAATCATGTGTTTCGCACGGATGTGAAGCTAACGCGTTTGTTTTGTCTGCATTTGAAGCTGTTTCATTTATATCGCAAGTATTTGAAGCTTCCTCGCTTGTTTCGCATGCATTTGAAGCTGTATCCCTTATATTCGCAAGTATTTGAAGCTAAATCATTCGTTTCGCATGGATTTGGAGCTAAGCCTTCTACGTCGCATTGATTTGCATCTAAATCATTTGTTTCGCATGGATTTGAAGCTAACTCGTTTCTTTCGCATGCATTTGAAGCTGTATCCCTTATATTCGCAAGTATTTGAAGCTAGATCATTCGTTTCGCATGGATTTGGAGCTAAGCCTTCTACGTCGCATTGATTTGCATCAAAATCATGTGTTTCGCATGGATTTGAAGCTAACTCGTTTGTTTCGCCTGCATTTGAAGCTATATCATTTATATCGCAAGTATTTGATGCACAATCAGTTGTGTCGCATGGATTTGAAGATAAGCCTTCTACTTCGCATTGCTTTGAAGCTAAATCATTTGTATCGCATGGATTTGAAGCTAAGACATCTAGTTCGCGTTGATTTGAAGCTAAATCATGAGTTTCGCATTTATTTGAAGCTAAATCATGTATATCGCATGGCTTTTGAAGCTAACTCGTTTGATTCGTCTGCATTTGAAGCTATATCACTTATATCGCAAGTATTTGAAGCTAAATCATATGTTTGGCATGGATTTGAAGCAAACTCGTTTGTTACGTCTGCAGTTGAATATATATCACTTATATCACAAGTATTTGAAGCTAAATCAATTGTTCCGCATGGATTTGGAGCTAAGCCTTCTACGTCGCATTGATTTGCATCTAAATCAAGTGTTTCGCATGGATTTGAAGCTAACTCGTTTGTTTCGCCTGCATATGAAGCTATATCATTTATATCGCAAGTATTTGATGCTCAATCAGTTGTGTCGCATGGATTTGAAGATAAGCCTTCTACTTCGCATTGCTTTGAAGCTAAATCATGTGTATCGCTTGGATTTTGCAGCTAACACGTTTGATTCGTCTGCATTTGGAGCTATATCAGTTATATCGCAAGTATATGATGCTAAATCGTTTGTTTTGCATGGCTTTGAAGCTAAACCTTCTACGTCGCATTGATTTGAAGTTAAATCATGTGTTTCACATGGATTTGTATCTAACTCGTTTGTTTCACATGCATATGATGCTATATCACTTATTTCGCAAGTATCTGAACCTAAATCATTTGTATCGCATGGATTTGAAGCTAATCCATCTACATCGCATTGATTTGAAGCTAATTCAAGTGTTTCGCTTGGATTTGAAGCTAACTCGTTTGTTTCCTCAGCATTTGAAGCTATATCACTTATATCGCAAGCATCTGAAGCTAAATCATTTATTTCCCATGGATTTGAAGCTAACTCGTTTGTTACGCCTGCAGTTGAATCTATATCACTTATATCACAAGTATTTGAAGCTAAATCATTCGTTCTGCATGGATTTGAAGCGAAGCCTTCTACGTCGCATTGATTTGCATCTAAATCATGTGTTTCTCATGGATTTGAAGCTAACTCGTTTGTTTCGCATGGATTTGAAGATAAGCCTTCTACTTCGCATTGCTTTGAAGCTAAATCATTTGTTTCGCATGGATTTGAAGCTAAGACATCTAGTTCGCGTTGATTTGAAGCTAAATCATGAGTTTCGCATTTATTTGAAGCTAAATCATGTATATCGCATGGCTTTTGAAGCTAACTCGTTTGATTCGTGTGCATTTGAAGCTATATCACTTATATCGCAAGTATTTGAAGCTAAATCATATGTTCCGCATGGATTTGAAGCTAACTCGTTTGTTACGTCTGCAGTTGAATCTATATCACTTATATCACAAGTATTTGAAGCTAAATCAATTGTTCCGCATGGATTTGAAACTAAGCCTTCTACGTCGTATTGATTTGCATATAAATCATGTGTTTCGCATGGATTTGAAGCTAACTCGTTTGTTTCGCATGCATTTGAAGCTGTATCATTTATATCGCAAGTATTTGAAGCTAAATCATTCGTTTCGCATGGATTTGGAGCTAAGCCTTCTACGTCGCATTGATTTGCATATAAATCATGTGTTTGGCATGGATTTGAAGCTAAACCTTCTACATCCCATGGATTTGAAGCTAAATCATGTGTTTGGCATGGATTTGAAGCTAAACCTTCTACATCGCATTGATTTGCAGCTGAATCATGTGTTTCGCATGGATTTGCAGCTAACTCGTCCGTTTCGCCTGCATTTGAAACTATATCACTTATATCGCAAGTATTTGAAGCTAAATCATGTGTTTCGCATGGATTTGTAGCTAAACCTGATACTTCGCATTGATTTGAAGCTAAATTATGTGATTCGCGTGGATTTGAAGGTAACTCGTTGTTTCGCATGCAGTTGAAGCTAAATCATACATTCCACAAGTATTTGAAGCCGAACCATTAGATTCGCATGGATTTGAAGCTAAGCCTTCTACTTCGCACTGATTTGAAGTTAAATCATGTGTTTCGCGTGGATTTGGAGCTAACTCGTTTGCTTCGAATGCAGTTGAAACTAAATCATGTATATCACAAGTATTTGCAGTTAAACAATTGATTCGCATGGATTTGAAGCTTCGCCTTCTACTTGGCATTGAATTGAATCTAAATCGTGTGTTTTGCATGGATTTGAAGCTAACTCGATTGTTTCTCCTGTATTTGAAGCTATATCATTTATATCGCAAGTATTTGAAGCTAAAGCATTTGTTTCGCATGGATTTGAAGCTAAGCCTTCTACTTCGCATTGATTGGATCCTACATCACGTGTTTTACATGGATTTGAACCTAAGCCTTCTACATAGCATTGATTTGCAGCTGAATCATGTGTTTCGCATGGATTTGAAGCTAACTCGTTCGTTTCTCCTGCATTTGAAACTATATCACTTATATCGCAAGTATTTGAAGCTAAATCATGTGTTTCGCTTGGATTTGAAGCTAAACCTTCTACATCGCATTGATTTGAAGCTAATTTATGTGTTTCGCTTGGATTTGAATGTAACTCATTTGGTTCGCATGCAGTTGAAGCTATATCACCGATATCCCAAGTGTAGGAAGCTCAATCATTTGTTTCGCATGGATTTGAAGCTAAACCTGCTGCTTCGCATTGATTTGAAGCTAAATTATGTGTTTCGCGTGGATTTGAATGTAACTCATTTGTTTCGCATGCAGTTGAAGCTATATCACCTATATCCCAAGTGTAGGAAGGTCAATCATTTGTTTCGCATGGATTTGAAGCTAAACCTGCTACTTCGCATTGATTTGAAGCTAAATTATGTGTTTCGCGTGGATTTGAAGGTAACTCGTTTGTTTCGCATGCAGTTTAAGCCAAATCATGTCTTTCACAAGTATTTGAAGCCGAACCATTAGATTCGCATGGATTTGAAGCTAAGCCTTCTACTTGGCATTGAATTGAATCTAAATCATGTGTTTCGCGTGGATTCGGAGCTAACTCGTTTGCTTCGAATGCAGTTAAAGCTAAATCATGTATATCACAAGTATTTGAAGCTAAACCACTTGTATCGCATGGATTTGAAGCTCTGCCTTCTACTTCGCATTGATTTGACGCTAAATATTGTGTTTCGAATGGATTTGAAGCTAACTCGTTTGTTTCGCCTGCAGTTGAAGCTAAATCATGTATATCACAAGTATTTGAAGCTAAACCATTTGTATCGCATGGATTTGAAGCTAAACCATTTGTTTCGCACGTATTAGAAGCTAAGCCTTCTACTTGGCATTGAATTGAAGCTAAATCGTGTGTTTTGCATGGCTTTGAAGCCAACTCGTTTGTTTCTCCTGTATTTGAAGCTGTATCATTTATATCGCACGTATTTGAAGCTAATCCATTTGTTTCGCATTGATTTGAAGCTAAGCCTTCTACTTCGCATTGATTGGATCCTAAATCACGTGTTTTGCATGGATTTGAAGCCAAACCTTCTACATTGCATTGATTTGCAGCTGAATCATGTGTTTCGCATGGATTTGAAGCTAACTCTTTCGTTTCTCCTGCATTTGAAACTATATCACTTATATCGCAAGTATTGGAAGCTAAATCATGTGTTTCGCTTGGATTTGAAGCTAAACCTTCTACTTCGCATTGATTTGAAGCTAAATTATGTGTTTCGCTTGGATTTGAATGTAACTCATTTGTTTCGCATGCAGTTGAAGCTATATCACCTATATCCCAAGTGTAGGAAGCGCAATCATTTGTTTCGCATGGATTTCAAGCTGAACCTGCTACTTCGCATTGATTTGAAGCTAAATCATGTGTTTCGCGTGGATTTGAAGGTAACTCGTTTGTTTCGCATGCAGTTGAAGCTAAATCATGTCTTTCACAAGTATTTGAAGATGAACCATTTGAATCGCATGGCTTTGAACCTGAGCCTTCAACTTCGCACTGATTTGCACCTAAATAATGTGTTTCGCATGCAGATGAAACTATATCATTTATATCGCAAGTATTTGAAGCTAAACCATTTGTTTCGCATGTATTAGAAGCTAAGCCTTCTACTTGGCATTGAATTGAAGCAAAATCGTGTGTTTTGCATGGATTTGAAGCTAACTCGTTTGTTTCTCCTGTATTTGAAGCTGTATCATTTATATCGCAAGTATTTGAAGCTAAACCATTTGTTTCGCATGGATTTGAAGTTAAGCCTTCTACTTCGCACTGATTTGATGTTAAATCATATGTTTCGCGTGGATTTGGAGCTAACTCGATTGCTTCGAATGCAGTGGAAGCTAAATCATGTATATCACAAGTAATTGAAGCTAAACCATTTGTATCGCATGGATTCGAAGCTCTGCCTTCTACTTCGCATTGATTTGACTCTAAGTATTGTGTTTCGAATGGATTTGAAGCTAGTTCGTTTGTTTCGCATGCAGTTGAAACATAATCATGTATATCACAAGTATTTGCAGCTAAACAATTGATTCGCATGGATTTGAACCTAAGCCTTCTACTTGGCATTGAATTGAAGCTAAATCGTGTGTTTTGCATGGATTTGAAGGTAACTCGTTTGTTTCTCCTGTATTTGAAGCTGTATCATTTATATCGCAGGTATTTGAAGCTAAACCATTTGTTTCGCATGTATTAGAAGCTAAGCCTTCTACTTGGCATTGAATTGAAGCTAAATCGTGTGTTTTGCATGGATTTGAAGCTAACTCGTTTGTTTCTCCTGTATTTGAAGCTGTATCATTTATATCGCAAGTATTTGAAGCTAAACCTTTTGTTTCGCATGGATTTGAAGCTAAGCCTTCTACTTCGCATTGATTCGATCCTAAATCACGTGTTTTGCATGGATTTGAAACTAAGCCTTCTACATCACATTGATTTGAAGCTAAATCATGTGTTTCGCGTGGATTTGAAGGTAACTCGTTTGTTTCGCATGCAGTTGAAGCTAAATCATGTCTTTCACAAGTATTTGAAGATGAACCATTTGAATCGCATGGCTTTGAACCAGAACCTTCTACTTCGCACTGAGTTGCACCTAAATAATGTTTTTCGCATGGATTTGGAGCTAAACCTTCTACAACCCATGGATTTGAAGCTAAATCATGTGTTTGGCATGGATTTGAAGCTAAACCTTCTACATCGCATTGATTTGCAGCTGAATCATGTGTTTCGCATGGATTTGAAGCTAACTCTTTCGTTTCTCCTGCATTTGAAACTATATCACTTATATCGCAAGTATTGGAAGCTAAATCATGTGTTTCGCTTGGATTTGAAGCTAAACCTTCTACATCGCATTGATTTGAAGCTAAATTATGTGTTTCGCGTGGATTTGAAGGTAACTCGTTTGTTTCGCATGCAGTTTAAGCCAAATCATGTCTTTCACAAGTATTTGAAGATGAACCATTTGAATCGCATGGCTTTGAACCTGAGCCTTCAACTTCGCACTGATTTGCACCTAAATAATGTGTTTCGCATGCAGATGAAACTATATCATGTATATCACAAGTATTTGCAGCTAAACAATTGATTCGCATGGATTTGAAGCTAAGCCTTCTACTTGGCATTGAATTGAAGCTAAATCGTGTGTTTTGCATGGATTTGAAGATAACTCGTTTGTTTCTCCTGTATTTGATGCTGTATCATTTACATCGCAAGTATTTGAAGCTAAACCATTTGTTTCACATGTATTAGAAGCTAAGCCTTCTACTTGGCATTGAATTGAAGCGAAATCGTGTGTTTTGCATGGATTTCAAGCTAACTCGTTTGTTTCTCCTGTATTTGAAGCTGTATCATTTATATCGCAAGTATTTGAAGCTAAACCATTTGTTTCGCATGGATTTGAAGCTAAGCCTTCTACTTCGCACTGATTTGATGTTATATCATGTGCTTCGCGTGGATTTGTAGCTAACTCGATTGCTTCGAATGCAGTGGAAGCTAAATCATGTATATCACAAGTATTTGAAGCTAAACCATTTGTATCGCATGGATTTGAAGCTCTGCCTTCTACTTCGCATTGATTTGACGCTAAGTATTGTGTTTCGAATGGATTTGAAGCTAACTCGTTTGTTTCGCATGCAGTTGAAACTAAATCATGTATATCACAAGTATTTGCAGCTAAACAATTGATTCGCATGGATTTGAAGCTAAGCCTTCTACTTGGCATTGAATTGAAGCTAAATCGTGTGTTTTGCATGGATTTGAAGCTAACTCGTTTGTTTCTCCTGTATTTCAAGCTGTATCATTTATATCGCAAGTATTTGAAGCTAAACCATTTGTTTCGCATGTATTAGAAGCTAAGCCTTCTACTTGGCATTGAATTGAAGCAAAATCGTGTGTTTTGCATGGATTTGAAGCTAACTCGTTTGTTTCTCCTGTATTTGAAGCTGTATCATTTATATCGCAAGTATTTGAAGCTAAACCATTTGTTTCGCATGGATTTGAAGTTAAGCCTTCTACTTCGCACTGATTTGATGTTAAATCATATGTTTCGCGTGGATTTGGAGCTAACTCGATTGCTTCGAATGCAGTGGAAGCTAAATCATGTATATCACAAGTAATTGAAGCTAAACCATTTGTATCGCATGGATTCGAAGCTCTGCCTTCTACTTCGCATTGATTTGACGCTAAGTATTGTGTTTCGAATGGATTTGAAGCTAGTTCGTTTGTTTCGCATGCAGTTGAAACATAATCATGTATATCACAAGTATTTGCAGCTAAACAATTGATTCGCATGGATTTGAACCTAAGCCTTCTACTTGGCATTGAATTGAAGCTAAATCGTGTGTTTTGCATGGATTTGAAGGTAACTCGTTTGTTTCTCCTGTATTTGAAGCTGTATCATTTATATCGCAAGTATTTGAAGCTAAACCATTTGTTTCGCACGTATTAGAAGCTAAGCCTTCTACTTGGCATTGAATTGAAGCTAAATCGTGTGTTTTGCATGGATTTGAAGCTAACTCGTTTGTTTCTCCTGTATTTGAAGCTGTATCATTTATATCGCAAGTATTTGAAGCTAAACCTTTTGTTTCGCATGGATTTGAAGCTAAGCCTTCTACTTCGCATTGATTCCATCCTAAATCACGTGTTTTGCATGGATTTGAAACTAAGCCTTCTACATCACATTGATTTGAAGCTAAATCATGTGTTTCGCGTGGATTTGAAGGTAACTCGTTTGTTTCGCATGCAGTTGAAGCTAAATCATGTCTTTCACAAGTATTTGAAGATGAACCATTTGAATCGCATGGCTTTGAACCAGAACCTTCTACTTCGCACTGAGCTGCACCTAAATAATGTTTTTCGCATGGATTTGGAGCTAAACCTTCTACAACCCATGGATTTGAAGCTAAATCATGTGTTTGGCATGGATTTGAAGCTAAACCTTCTACATCGCATTGATTTGCAGCTGAATCATGTGTTTCGCATGGATTTGAAGCTAACTCTTTCGTTTCTCCTGCATTTGAAACTATATCACTTATATCGCAAGTATTGGAAGCTAAATCATGTGTTTCGCTTGGATTTGAAGCTAAACCTTCTACATCGCATTGATTTGAAGCTAAATTATGTGTTTCGCGTGGATTTGAAGGTAACTCGTTTGTTTCGCATGCAGTTTAAGCCAAATCATGTCTTTCACAAGTATTTGAAGCCGAACCATTAGATTCGCATGGATTTGAAGCTAAGCCTTCTACTTGGCATTGAATTGAATCTAAATCGTGTGTTTGCATGGATTTGAAGCTAACTCGTTTGTTTCTCCTGTATTTGAAGCTGTATCATTTATATCGCACGTATTTGAAGCTAATCCGTTTGTTTCGCATGGATTTGAAGCTAAGCCTTCTACTTCGCATTGATTGGATCCTAAATCACGTGTTTTGCATGGATTTGAAGCTGAGCCTTCTACATCGTATTGATTTGAAGCTAAATCATGCATTTCGCAAGTATTTGAAGCCGAACCATTAGATTCGCATGGATTTGAAGCTCAGCCTTCTACTTCGCACTGATATGAAGTTAAATCATGTGTTTCGCCTGGATTTGGAGCTAACTCGTTTGCTTCGAATGCAGTTGAAGCTAAATCATGTATATCACAAGTATTTGAAGCTACACCATTTGTATCGCATGGATTTGAAGCTCTGCCTTCTACTTCGCATTGATTTGACGCTAAGTATTGTGTTTCGAATGGATTTGAAGCAAACTCGTTTGTTTCGCATGCAGTTGAAACTAAATCATGTATATCACAAGTATTTGCATATGAACAATTGATTCGCATGGTTTTGAAGCTAAGCCTTCTACTTGGCATTGAATTGAAGCTAAATCGTGTGTTTTGCATGGATTTGAAGGTAACTCATTTGTTTCTCCTGTATTTGAAGCTGTATCATTTATATCGCAAGTATTTGAAGCTAAACCACTTGTTTCGCATGTATTGGAAGCTAAGCCTTCTACTTGGCATTGAATTGAAGCTAAATCGTGTGTTTTGCATGGATTTGAAGCTAACTCGTTTGTTTCTCCTGTATTTGAAGCTGTATCATTTATATCGCAAGTATTTGAAGCTAAACCATTTGTTTCGCATGGATTTGAAGTTAAGCCTTCTACTTCGCACTGATTTGATGTTAAATCATATGTTTCGCGTGGATTTGGAGCTAACTCGATTGCTTCGAATGCAGTGGAAGCTAAATCATGTATATCACAAGTAATTGAAGCTAAACCATTTGTATCGCATGGATTCGAAGCTCTGCCTTCTACTTCGCATTGATTTGACGCTAAGTATTGTGTTTCGAATGGATTTGAAGCTAGTTCGTTTGTTTCGCATGCAGTTGAAACATAATCATGTATATCACAAGTATTTGCAGCTAAACAATTGATTCGCATGGATTTGAACCTAAGCCTTCTACTTGGCATTGAATTGAAGCTAAATCGTGTGTTTTGCATGGATTTGAAGGTAACTCGTTTGTTTCTCCTGTATTTGAAGCTGTATCATTTATATCGCAAGTATTTGAAGCTAAACCATTTGTTTCGCATGTATTAGAAGCTAAGCCTTCTACTTGGCATTGAATTGAAGCTAAATCGTGTGTTTTGCATGGATTTGAAGCTAACTCGTTTGTTTCTCCTGTATTTGAAGCTGTATCATTTATATCGCAAGTATTTGAAGCTAAACCTTTTGTTTCGCATGGATTTGAAGCTAAGCCTTCTACTTCGCATTGATTCGATCCTAAATCACGTGTTTTGCATGGATTTGAAACTAAGCCTTCTACATCACATTGATTTGAAGCTAAATCATGTGTTTCGCGTGGATTTGAAGGTAACTCGTTTGTTTCGCATGCAGTTGAAGCTAAATCATGTCTTTCACAAGTATTTGAAGATGAACCATTTGAATCGCATGGCTTTGAACCAGAACCTTCTACTTCGCACTGAGTTGCACCTAAATAATGTTTTTCGCATGGATTTGGAGCTAAACCTTCTACAACCCATGGATTTGAAGCTAAATCATGTGTTTGGCATGGATTTGAAGCTAAACCTTCTACATCGCATTGATTTGCAGCTGAATCATGTGTTTCGCATGGATTTGAAGCTAACTCTTTCGTTTCTCCTGCATTTGAAACTATATCACTTATATCGCAAGTATTGGAAGCTAAATCATGTGTTTCGCTTGGATTTGAAGCTAAACCTTCTACATCGCATTGATTTGAAGCTAAATTATGTGTTTCGCGTGGATTTGAAGGTAACTCGTTTGTTTCGCATGCAGTTTAAGCCAAATCATGTCTTTCACAAGTATTTGAAGCCGAACCATTAGATTCGCATGGATTTGAAGCTAAGCCTTCTACTTGGCATTGAATTGAATCTAAATCGTGTGTTTGCATGGATTTGAAGCTAACTCGTTTGTTTCTCCTGTATTTGAAGCTGTATCATTTATATCGCACGTATTTGAAGCTAATCCGTTTGTTTCGCATGGATTTGAAGCTAAGCCTTCTACTTCGCATTGATTGGATCCTAAATCACGTGTTTTGCATGGATTTGAAGCTGAGCCTTCTACATCGTATTGATTTGAAGCTAAATCATGCATTTCGCAAGTATTTGAAGCCGAACCATTAGATTCGCATGGATTTGAAGCTCAGCCTTCTACTTCGCACTGATATGAAGTTAAATCATGTGTTTCGCCTGGATTTGGAGCTAACTCGTTTGCTTCGAATGCAGTTGAAGCTAAATCATGTATATCACAAGTATTTGAAGCTACACCATTTGTATCGCATGGATTTGAAGCTCTGCCTTCTACTTCGCATTGATTTGACGCTAAGTATTGTGTTTCGAATGGATTTGAAGCAAACTCGTTTGTTTCGCATGCAGTTGAAACTAAATCATGTATATCACAAGTATTTGCATATGAACAATTGATTCGCATGGTTTTGAAGCTAAGCCTTCTACTTGGCATTGAATTGAAGCTAAATCGTGTGTTTTGCATGGATTTGAAGCTAACTCGTTTGTTTCTCCTGTATTTGAAGCTGTATCATTTATATCGCAAGTATTTGAAGCTAAACCATTTGTTTCGCATGTATTAGAAGCTAAGCATTCTACTTGGCATTGAATTGAAGCTAAATCGTGTGTTTTGCATGGATTTGAAGCTAACTCGTTTGTTTCTCCTGTATTTGAAGCTGTATCATTTATATCGCAAGTATTTGAAGCTAAACCATTTGTTTCGCATGGATTTCAAGCTAAGCCTTCTACTTCGAATTGATTTGAAGCTAAATCATGTATTTCGCATGGATCTGAAACTAGCTCGATTGTTTCGCCTGCATTTGAAGCTATATCACTTATATTCACAAGTATTTGATGCTAAATCATTCGTTTCGCATGGATTTGAAGATAACCATTTTACTTCGCATTGATTTGAAGTTAAATCATGTGTTTCCCTTGGATTTGAAGCTGAATCGTTTTTTTCGCATTCAGTTGAATCTATATCATTTGTATCGCAAGTATCTGAAGCTAAATAATTTGTTTCTCATGGATTTGAAGCTAAACCTTCTACATCCAATGGATTTGAAGCTTAATCATGTGTTTTGCATGGATTTGAAGCTAACTTGATTGTATCCTCTGCATTTGAAGTTACTTCATTTATATCGCAAGTATTTGAAGCTAAACCTTCTACATCGCATTGATTTGAAGCTAAATCGTGTGTTTCGCATGGATTTGAAGCTAAGCCTTCTACTTCGCATTGTTTTGAAGCTTAATCATGTGTTTTGCATGGATTTGAAGCTATCTCGTTTGTTTCGCCTGCAGTTGAATCTATATCACATATATCACAAGTTTTTGAAGCATAACCATTTGTTCCGCATGGATTTGAAGCTACGCCTTCTACTTCGCATTGATTTGAAGTTAAATCATCTGTTTCGATTGGATTTGAAGCTAACACGTTTGTTTCACATGCAGTTGAAGCTAAATCATGTATTTCACAAGAATTTGAAGCCGAACCATTAGATTCGCATCGATTTGAAGCTGAGCCTTCTACTTCGCACTGATTTGAAGCTAAATCATGTGTCTCGCATGGATTTGAAGCTAAGCCTTCTACTTCGAATTGATTTGAAGCTAAATCATGTATTTCGCATGGATCTGAAGCTAACTCGTTTGTTTCGCCTGGATTTGAAGCTATATCACTTATATTCGCAAGTATTTTATGCAAAATCATTCGTTTCGCATGGATTTGAAGCTAACCCTTTTACTTTGCATTGATTTGAAGTTAAATCATGCGTTTCCCTTGGATTTGAAGCTGAATCGTTTTTTTCGCATGCAGTTGAATCTATATCATTTATATCGCAAGTATCTGAAGCTAAATCATTTGTTTCTCATGGATTTGAAGCTAAGCCTTCTACTTGGCATTGAATTCAAGCTAAATCGTGTGTTTTGCATGGATTTGAAGTTAACTCGTTTGTTTCTCCTGTATTTGAAGCTGTATCATTTATATCGCAAGTATTTGAAGCTAAACCATTTGTTTCGCATGTATTAGAAGCTAAGCCTTCTACTTGGCATTGAATTGAAGCTAAATCGTGTGTTTTGCATGGATTTGAAGGTAACTCGTTTGTTTCTCCTGTATTTGAAGCTGTATCATTTATATCGCAAGTATTTGAAGCTAAACCATTTGTTTCGCATGTATTAGAAGCTAAGCCTTCTACTTGGCATTGAATTGAAGCTAAATCGTGTGTTTTGCATGGATTTGAAGCTAACTCGTTTGATTCTCCTGTATTTGAAGCTGTATCATTTATATCGCAAGTATTTGAAGCTAAACCATTTGTTTCGCATGTATTAGAAGCTAAGCCTTCTACTTGGCATTGAATTGCAGCTAAATCGTGTGTTTTGCATGGATTTGAAGCTAACTCGTTTGTTTCTCCTGTATTTGAAGCTGTATCATTTATATCGCAAGTATTTGAAGCTAAACCATTTGTTTCGCATGGATTTGAAGCTAAGCCTTCTACTTCGAATTGATTTGAAGCTAAATCATGTATTTCGCATGGATCTGAAGCTAGCTCGTTTGTTTCGCCTGCATTTGAAGCTATATCACTTATATTCACAAGTATTTGATGCTAAATCATTCGTTTCGCATGGATTTGAAGCTAAGACATCTTGTTCGCGTTGATTTGAAGCTAAATCATGAGTTTCGCATTTATTTGAAGCTAAATCATGTATATCGCATGGCTTTTGAAGCTAACTCGTTTGATTCGTCTGCATTTGAAGCTATATCACTTATATCGCAAGTATTTGAAGCTAAATCATATGTTCCGCATGGATTTGAAGCTAACTCGTTTGTTACGTCTGCAGTTGAATCTATATCACTTATATCACAAGTATTTGAAGCTAAATCAATTGTTCCGCATGGATTTGAAGCTAAGCCTTCTACGTCGCATTGATTTGCATATAAATCATGTGTTTCGCATGGATTTGAAGCTAACTCGTTTGTTTCGCATGCATTTGAAGCTGTATCATTTATATCGCAAGTATTTGAAGCTAAATCAATCGTTTCGAATGGATTTGAAGCTAAGCCTTCTAATTGGCACTGTTTTGAAGCTAAATAATGTATTTCGCGTGGATTAGAAGCTAATTCGTCTGTTTCGAATGCAACTGAAGCTAAATCAAGTATATCACAAGTATTTGAAGCTAAACCATTTGTTCCGCCTGGATTTGAAGCAAAGCCTTCTACTTCGCATTGATTTGAAGCTAAATCATGTGTTTCCCTTGGATATGAAGCTAAATCATGTGTTTCGCACGGATGTGAAGCTAACGCGTTTGTTTTGTCTGCATTTGAAGCTGTTTCATTTATATCGCAAGTATTTGAAGCTTCCTCGCTTGTTTCGCATGCATTTGAAGCTGTATCCCTTATATTCGCAAGTATTTGAAGCTAAATCATTCGTTTCGCATGGATTTGGAGCTAAGCCTTCTACGTCGCATTGATTTGCATCTAAATCATTTGTTTCGCATGGATTTGAAGCTAACTCGTTTGTTTCGCATGCATTTGAAGCTGTATCCCTTATATTCGCAAGTATTTGAAGCTAGATCATTCGTTTCGCATGGATTTGGAGCTAAGCCTTCTACGTCGCATTGATTTGCATCAAAATCATGTGTTTCGCATGGATTTGAAGCTAACTCGTTTGTTTCGCCTGCATTTGAAGCTATATCATTTATATCGCAAGTATTTGATGCACAATCAGTTGTGTCGCATGGATTTGAAGATAAGCCTTCTACTTCGCATTGCTTTGAAGCTAAATCATTTGTATCGCATGGATTTGAAGCTAAGACATCTAGTTCGCGTTGATTTGAAGCTAAATCATGAGTTTCGCATTTATTTGAAGCTAAATCATGTATATTGCATGGCTTTTGAAGCTAACTCGTTTGATTTGTCTGCATTTGAAGCTATATCACTTATATCGCAAGTATTTGAAGCTAAATCATATGTTTGGCATGGATTTGAAGCAAACTCGTTTGTTACGTCTGCAGTTGAATATATATCACTTATATCGCAAGTATTTGATGCTCAATCAGTTGTGTCGCATGGATTTGAATATAAGCCTTCTACTTCGCATTGCTTTGAAGCTAAATCATGTGTATCGCTTGGATTTTGCAGCTAACACGTTTGATTCGTCTGCATTTGGAGCTATATCAGTTATATCGCAAGTATATGATGCTAAATCGTTTGTTTTGCATGGCTTTGAAGCTAAACCTTCTACGTCGCATTGATTTGAAGTTAAATCATGTGTTTCACATGGATTTGTATCTAACTCGTTTGTTTCACATGCATATGATGCTATATCACTTATTTCGCAAGTATCTGAACCTAAATCATTTGTATCGCATGGATTTGAAGCTAATCCATCTACATCGCATTGATTTGAAGCTAATTCAAGTGTTTCGCTTGGATTTGAAGCTAACTCGTTTGTTTCGTCAGCATTTGAAGCTATATCACTTATATCGCAAGCATCTGAAGCTAAATCATTTATTTCCCATGGATTTGAAGCTAACTCGTTTGTTACGCCTGCAGTTGAATCTATATCACTTATATCACAAGTATTTGAAGCTAAATCATTCGTTCTGCATGGATTTGAAGCGAAGCCTTCTACGTCGCATTGATTTGCATCTAAATCATGTGTTTCTCATGGATTTGAAGCTAACTCGTTTGTTTCGCATGGATTTGAAGATAAGCCTTCTACTTCGCATTGCTTTGAAGCTAAATCATTTGTTTCGCATGGATTTGAAGCTAAGACATCTAGTTCGCGTTGATTTGAAGCTAAATCATGAGTTTCGCATTTATTTGAAGCTAAATCATGTATATCGCATGGCTTTTGAAGCTAACTCGTTTGATTCGTGTGCATTTGAAGCTATATCACTTATATCGCAAGTATTTGAAGCTAAATCATATGTTCCGCATGGATTTGAAGCTAACTCGTTTGTTACGTCTGCAGTTGAATCTATATCACTTATATCACAAGTATTTGAAGCTAAATCAATTGTTCCGCATGGATTTGAAACTAAGCCTTCTACGTCGTATTGATTTGCATATAAATCATGTGTTTCGCATGGATTTGAAGCTAACTCGTTTGTTTCGCATGCATTTGAAGCTGTATCATTTATATCGCAAGTATTTGAAGCTAAATCATTCGTTTCGCATGGATTTGGAGCTAAGCCTTCTACGTCGCATTGATTTGCATCTAAATCATGTGTTTGGCATGGATTTGAAGCTAAACCTTCTACATCCCATGGATTTGAAGCTAAATCATGTGTTTGGCATGGATTTGAAGCTAAACCTTCTACATCGCATTGATTTGCAGCTGAATCATGTGTTTCGCATGGATTTGCAGCTAACTCGTCCGTTTCGTCTGCATTTGAAACTATATCACTTATATCACAAGTATTTGAAGCTAAATCATGTGTTTCGCATGGATTTGTAGCTAAACCTGATACTTCGCATTGATTTGAAGCTAAATTATGTGATTCGCGTGGATTTGAAGGTAACTCGTTGTTTCGCATGCAGTTGAAGCTAAATCATACATTCCACAAGTATTTGAAGCCGAACCATTAGATTCGCATGGATTTGAAGCTAAGCCTTCTACTTCGCACTGATTTGAAGTTAAATCATGTGTTTCGCGTGGATTTGGAGCTAACTCGTTTGCTTCGAATGCAGTTGAAACTAAATCATGTATATCACAAGTATTTGCAGTTAAACAATTGATTCGCATGGATTTGAAGCTTCGCCTTCTACTTGGCATTGAATTGAATCTAAATCGTGTGTTTTGCATGGATTTGAAGCTAACTCGATTGTTTCTCCTGTATTTGAAGCTATATCATTTATATCGCAAGTATTTGAAGCTAAAGCATTTGTTTCGCATGGATTTGAAGCTAAGCCTTCTACTTCGCATTGATTGGATCCTACATCACGTGTTTTACATGGATTTGAACCTAAGCCTTCTACATAGCATTGATTTGCAGCTGAATCATGTGTTTCGCATGGATTTGAAGCTAACTCGTTCGTTTCTCCTGCATTTGAAACTATATCACTTATATCGCAAGTATTTGAAGCTAAATCATGTGTTTCGCTTGGATTTGAAGCTAAACCTTCTACATCGCATTGATTTGAAGCTAATTTATGTGTTTCGCTTGGATTTGAATGTAACTCATTTGGTTCGCATGCAGTTGAAGCTATATCACCGATATCCCAAGTGTAGGAAGCTCAATCATTTGTTTCGCATGGATTTGAAGCTAAACCTGCTACTTCGCATTGATTTGAAGCTAAATTATGTGTTTCGCGTGGATTTGAATGTAACTCATTTGTTTCGCATGCAGTTGAAGCTATATCACCTATATCCCAAGTGTAGGAAGGTCAATCATTTGTTTCGCATGGATTTGAAGCTAAACCTGCTACTTCGCATTGATTTGAAGCTAAATTATGTGTTTCGCGTGGATTTGAAGGTAACTCGTTTGTTTCGCATGCAGTTTAAGCCAAATCATGTCTTTCACAAGTATTTGAAGCCGAACCATTAGATTCGCATGGATTTGAAGCTAAGCCTTCTACTTGGCATTGAATTGAATCTAAATCATGTGTTTCGCGTGGATTCGGAGCTAACTCGTTTGCTTCGAATGCAGTTAAAGCTAAATCATGTATATCACAAGTATTTGAAGCTAAACCACTTGTATCGCATGGATTTGAAGCTCTGCCTTCTACTTCGCATTGATTTGACGCTAAATATTGTGTTTCGAATGGATTTGAAGCTAACTCGTTTGTTTCGCCTGCAGTTGAAGCTAAATCATGTATATCACAAGTATTTGAAGCTAAACCATTTGTATCGCATGGATTTGAAGCTAACCCTTCTACTTGGCATTGAATTGAAGCTAAATCGTGTGTTTTGCATGGCTTTGAAGCCAACTCGTTTGTTTCTCCTGTATTTGAAGCTGTATCATTTATATCGCACGTATTTGAAGCTAATCCATTTGTTTCGCATTGATTTGAAGCTAAGCCTTCTACTTCGCATTGATTGGATCCTAAATCACGTGTTTTGCATGGATTTGAAGCCAAACCTTCTACATTGCATTGATTTGCAGCTGAATCATGTGTTTCGCATGGATTTGAAGCTAACTCTTTCGTTTCTCCTGCATTTGAAACTATATCACTTATATCGCAAGTATTGGAAGCTAAATCATGTGTTTCGCTTGGATTTGAAGCTAAACCTTCTACTTCGCATTGATTTGAAGCTAAATTATGTGTTTCGCTTGGATTTGAATGTAACTCATTTGTTTCGCATGCAGTTGAAGCTATATCACCTATATCCCAAGTGTAGGAAGCGCAATCATTTGTTTCGCATGGATTTCAAGCTGAACCTGCTACTTCGCATTGATTTGAAGCTAAATCATGTGTTTCGCGTGGATTTGAAGGTAACTCGTTTGTTTCGCATGCAGTTGAAGCTAAATCATGTCTTTCACAAGTATTTGAAGATGAACAATTTGAATCGCATGGCTTTGAACCTGAGCCTTCAACTTCGCACTGATTTGCACCTAAATAATGTGTTTCGCATGCAGATGAAACTATATCATGTATATCACAAGTATTTGCAGCTAAACAATTGATTCGCATGGATTTGAAGCTAAGCCTTCTACTTGGCATTGAATTGAAGCTAAATCGTGTGTTTTGCATGGATTTGAAGATAACTCGTTTGTTTCTCCTGTATTTGATGCTGTATCATTTACATCGCAAGTATTTGAAGCTAAACCATTTGTTTCACATGTATTAGAAGCTAAGCCTTCTACTTGGCATTGAATTGAAGCGAAATCGTGTGTTTTGCATGGATTTCAAGCTAACTCGTTTGTTTCTCCTGTATTTGAAGCTGTATCATTTATATCGCAAGTATTTGAAGCTAAACCATTTGTTTCGCATGGATTTGAAGCTAAGCCTTCTACTTCGCACTGATTTGATGTTATATCATGTGCTTCGCGTGGATTTGTAGCTAACTCGATTGCTTCGAATGCAGTGGAAGCTAAATCATGTATATCACAAGTATTTGAAGCTAAACCATTTGTATCGCATGGATTTGAAGCTCTGCCTTCTACTTCGCATTGATTTGACGCTAAGTATTGTGTTTCGAATGGATTTGAAGCTAACTCGTTTGTTTCGCATGCAGTTGAAACTAAATCATGTATATCACAAGTATTTGCAGCTAAACAATTGATTCGCATGGATTTGAAGCTAAGCCTTCTACTTGGCATTGAATTGAAGCTAGATCGTGTGTTTTGCATGGATTTGAAGCTAACTCGTTTGTTTCTCCTGTATTTCAAGCTGTATCATTTATATCGCAAGTATTTGAAGCTAAACCATTTGTTTCGCATGTATTAGAAGCTAAGCCTTCTACTTGGCATTGAATTGAAGCAAAATCGTGTGTTTTGCATGGATTTGAAGCTAACTCGTTTGTTTCTCCTGTATTTGAAGCTGTATCATTTATATCACAAGTATTTGAAGCTAAACCATTTGTTTCGCATGGATTTGAAGTTAAGCCTTCTACTTCGCACTGATTTGATGTTAAATCATATGTTTCGCGTGGATTTGGAGCTAACTCGATTGCTTCGAATGCAGTGGAAGCTAAATCATGTATATCACAAGTAATTGAAGCTAAACCATTTGTATCGCATGGATTCGAAGCTCTGCCTTCTACTTCGCATTGATTTGACGCTAAGTATTGTGTTTCGAATGGATTTGAAGCTAATTCGTTTGTTTCGCATGCAGTTGAAACATAATCATGTATATCACAAGTATTTGCAGCTAAACAATTGATTCGCATGGATTTGAACCTAAGCCTTCTACTTGGCATTGAATTGAAGCTAAATCGTGTGTTTTGCATGGATTTGAAGGTAACTCGTTTCTTTCTCCTGTATTTGAAGCTGTATCATTTATATCGCAAGTATTTGAAGCTAAAGCATTTGTTTCGCATGGATTTGAAGCTAAGCCTTCTACTTCGCATTGATTGGATCCTACATCACGTGTTTTACATGGATTTGAACCTAAGCCTTCTACATAGCATTGATTTGCAGCTGAATCATGTGTTTCGCATGGATTTGAAGCTAACTCGTTCGTTTCTCCTGTATTTGAAACTGTATCATTTATATCGCAAGTATTTGAAGCTAAACCATTTGTTTCGCATGTATTAGAAGCTAAGCCTTCTACTTGGCATTGAATTGAAGCTAAATCGTGTGTTTTGCATGGATTTGAAGCTAACTCGTTTGTTTCTCCTGTATTTGAAGCTGTATCATTTATATCGCAAGTATTTGAAGCTAAACCTTTTGTTTCGCATGGATTTGAAGCTAAGCCTTCTACTTCGCATTGATTCGATCCTAAATCACGTGTTTTGCATGGATTTGAAACTAAGCCTTCTACATCACATTGATTTGAAGCTAAATCATGTGTTTCGCGTGGATTTGAAGGTAACTCGTTTGTTTCGCATGCAGTTGAAGCTAAATCATGTCTTTCACAAGTATTTGAAGATGAACCATTTGAATCGCATGGCTTTGAACCAGAACCTTCTACTTCGCACTGAGTTGCACCTAAATAATGTTTTTCGCATGGATTTGGAGCTAAACCTTCTACAACCCATGGATTTGAAGCTAAATCATGTGTTTGGCATGGATTTGAAGCTAAACCTTCTACATCGCATTGATTTGCAGCTGAATCATGTGTTTCGCATGGATTTGCAGCTAACTCGTTCGTTTCGCCTGCATTTGAATCTATATCACTTATATCGCAAGAATTTGAAGCTAAATCATGTGTTTCGCATGGATTTGTAGATAAACCTGCTACTTCGCATGGATTTGAAGCTAAATTATGTGTTTCGCGTGGAATTGAAGGTAACTCGTTGTTTCGCATGCAGTTGAATCTAAATCATACACTCCACAAGTATTTGAAGCCGAACCATTAGATTCGCATGGATTTGAAGCTTCGCCTTCTACTTGGCATTGAATTGAATCTAAATCGGGTGTTTGCATGGATTTGAAGCTAACTCGTTTGTTTCTGCTGTATTTGAAGCTGTATGATTTATATCGCACGTATTTGAAGCTAATCCGTTTGTTTCGCATGGATTTGAAGCTAAGCCTTCTACTTCGCATTGATTGGATCCTAAATCACGTGTTTTGCATGGATTTGAAGCTAAGCCTTCTACATCGTATTGATTTGAAGCTAAATCATGCATTTCGCAAGTATTTGAAGCCGAACCATTAGATTCGCATGGATTTGAAGCTAAGCCTTCTACTTCGCACTGATTTGAAGTTAAATCATGTGATTCGCCTGGATTTGGAGCTAACTCGTTTGCTTCGAATGCAGTTGAAGCTAAATCATGTATATCACAAGTATTTGAAGCAAAACCATTTGAATCGCATGGATTTGAAGCTCTGCCTTCTACTTCGTATTGATTTGACGCTAAGTATTGTGTTTCGAATGGATTTGAAGCTAGTTCGTTTGTTTCGCATGCAGTTGAAACATAATCATGTATATCACAAGTATTTGCAGCTAAACAATTGATTCGCATGGATTTGAACCTAAGCCTTCTACTTGGCATTGAATTGAAGCTAAATCGTGTGTTTTGCATGGATTTGAAGGTAACTCGTTTGTTTCTCCTGTATTTGAAGCTGTATCATTTATATCGCAAGTATTTGAAGCTAAACCATTTGTTTCGCATGTATTAGAAGCTAAGCCTTCTACTTGGCATTGAATTGAAGCTAAATCGTGTGTTTTGCATGGATTTGAAGCTAACTCGTTTGTTTCTCCTGTATTTGAAGCTGTATCATTTATATCGCAAGTATTTGAAGCTAAACCTTTTGTTTCGCATGGATTTGAAGCTAAGCCTTCTACTTCGCATTGATTCGATCCTAAATCACGTGTTTTGCATGGATTTGAAACTAAGCCTTCTACATCACATTGATTTGAAGCTAAATCATGTGTTTCGCGTGGATTTGAAGGTAACTCGTTTGTTTCGCATGCAGTTGAAGCTAAATCATGTCTTTCACAAGTATTTGAAGATGAACCATTTGAATCGCATGGCTTTGAACCAGAACCTTCTACTTCGCACTGATTTGCACCTAAATAATGTTTTTCGCATGGATTTGGAGCTAAACCTTCTACAACCCATGGATTTGAAGCTAAATCATGTGTTTGGCATGGATTTGAAGCTAAACCTTCTACTTCGTATTGATTTGAAGCTAAATCATGTGTTTCGCGTGGATTTGAAGGTAACTCGTTTGTTTCGCATGCAGTTGAAGCTAAATCATGTCTTTCACAAGTATTTGAAGATGAACCATTTGAATCGCATGGCTTTGAACCTGAGCCTTATACTTCGTACTGATTTGCACCTAAATAATGTGTTTCGCATGGATTTGAAGCTAAACCTTCTACATCCCATGGATTTGAAGCTAAGTCATGTGTTTGGCATGGATTTGAAGCTAAACCTTCTACATCGCATTGATTTGCAGCTGAATCATGTGTTTCGCATGGATTTGAAGCTAAACCTGCTACTTCGCATTGATTTGAAGCTAAATTATGTGTTTCGCGTAGATTAGAAGGTAACTCGTTTTTTCGCATGCAGTTGAATTTAAATCACGCATTTCACAAGTATTTGAAGCCGAACCATTAGATTCGCATGGATGTGAAGCTAAGCCTTCTACTTCGCACGGATTTGAAGCTAAATCATGTGTTTCGCGTGGTTTCGGAACTGACTCGTTTGCTTCGAATGCAGTTGAAGCTAAATCATGTATATCACAAGTATTTGAAGCAAAACCATTTGTATCGCATGGATTTGAATCTCTGCCTTCTACTTCGCATTGATTTGACGCTAAGTATTGTGTTTCGAATGGATTTGAAGCTAACTCGTTTGTTTCGCATGCAGTTGAAACTAAATCATGTATATCACATGTATTTGCAGCCAAACAATTCATTCGCATGGATTTGAAGTTAGCTCTTTCGTTTCTCCTGCATTTGAAACTATATCACTTATATCGCAAGTATTGGAAGCTAAATTATGTGTTTCGCTTGGATTTGAATGTAAGTCATTTGTTTCGCTTGCAGTTGAAGCTATATCACCTACATCCCAAGTGTAGGAAGCTCAATCATTTGTTTCGCATGGATTTCAAGCTAAACCTGCTACCTCGCATTGATTTGAAGCTAAATCATGTGTTTCGCGTGGATTTGAAGGTAACTCGTTTGTTTCGCATGCAGTTGAAGCTAAATCATGTCTTTCACAAGTATTTGAAGATGAACCATTTGAATCGCATGGCTTTGAACCTGAGCCTTCTACTTCGCAATGATTTGCACCTAAATAATGTGTTTCGCATGGATTTGAAGCTAAACCTTCTACATCCCATGGATTTGAAGCTAAATCATGTGTATGGCATGGATTTGAAGCTAAACCTTCTACATCGCATTGATTTTCAGCTGAATCATGTGTTTCGCATGGATTTGAAGCTAAACCTGCTACTTCGCATTGAATTGAAGCTAAATTAAGTGTTTCGCGTGGATTAGAAGGTAACTCGTTTTTTCGCATGCAGTTGAAGCTAAATCATGCATTTCACAAGTATTTGAAGCCGAACCATTAGATTCGCATGGATTTGAAGCTAAGCCTTCTACTTCGCACTGATTTGAAGCTAAATCATGTGTTTCGCGTGGATTCGGAGCTAACTCGTTTGCTTCGAATGCAGTTAAAGCTAAATCATGTATATCACAAGTATTTGACGCTAAACCATTTGTATCGCATGGATTTGAAGCTCTGCCTTCTACTTCGCATTGATTTGACGCTAAATATTGTGTTTCGAATGGATTTGAAGCTAACTCGTTTGTTTCGCATGCAGTTGAAGTTAAATCATGAATATCACAAGTATTTTAAAATAAACCATTTGTTTCGCATTGATTTGAATCTAAACCTTCTACTTCGCATTGTTTTGAAGTTAAATCACGTGTTTCGCATGGATTTGAAGCTAACTCGTTTGTTTCGCATTCAGTTGACGCTAAATCATTTATGCCGCAAGTATGTGATGCAAAATTAGTTGTATCGCATGGATTTGAAGCTAAACCTTCCACTTCGCATTGTCTCGATCCAAATTATGTTTTTCTTATGCATTTGAAGCTTAATCATGTGTTTCGCGTGGATTTGAAGCTATATCACTCATATCGCAAGTATCTGAAGATAAACCACTTGTTCCGTAATGATTTGAAGCTAAGCCTTCTACTTCCCATTAATTTGAAGTTAAATCATGTGTTTCGCCTGGATTTGAAACTGACATGTTTGTTTCGCATGCAGTTGAAGCTAAATCATGTATAAAACAAGTATTTGAAGCTAAACTAATCGTTCATGGAATTGATACTAAGCCTTCTACATCGCATTGATTTGAAGCTAAATCTAGTGTATCGCATGGATTTGAAGCTAACCCATTTGTTCCTCCTGCATTTGTAGCTATTTTATTTATACCGCAAGTATCTGAAGCTATATCATTTGTTTCGCATGTTTTGGTAGCTAAATCATCTACATCGCATTGACCTGAAGCTAAATCATGTGTTTCGCATGGATTTGGAGTTAACTTGTTCGTTTCGCCTGCATTTGAAGCTATATCACTTATATCGCAAGTATTTGAAGCTACATCATTTGTTCCTCATGGATTTGAAGCTAAGTCTTCTACTTCGCATTGATTTGAAACTAAATCATGTGTTTCCATGGACTTCAAGCTAACGCTATTGTTTCACCTGCATTTGAAACTATATCATTTATATCGCAAGTATTTGAAGATAAACCAGTTGCTTCGCATTGATTTGAAGCTAAGCCTTCTACTCCGCATTCATATCAAACTAAATCATATGTTTCGCATGGATTTGAAACTGACATGTTTGTTTCGCATGCAGTTGAAGCTATATCACTTATATCGCAATATCTGAAGCTAAATCATTTGTTTCTCATGTAATTGAAGCTAAGCCTTCTACTTCGCATTGATTTGAAATTAAATCATGTGCTTCCATGGATTTCAAGCTAACGCTTTTGTTTCGCCTGCATTTGTAACTATATCATTTATATCTCAAGTATTTGAAGATAAACCAGTTGCTTCGCATTGATTTGAAGCTAAGGCTTCTACTTCGCTTTGATTTGAAGGTAACTCATTTATTTCGCATGGATTTGATGCTAAGCCTTGAACTTCGCATTGATTTGAAGCAAAATCATGTGTTCCGCATGGATTTGAAGCTAAGACATCTAGTTCGCGTTGATTTGAAGCTAAATCTAGTGTATCGCATGGATTAGAAGCTATCTCGTTTGTTTCGCCTGCATTAGAAATATATCATATATATGGCAAGTATTTGAAGCTAAATGATTTGTGACGCATGGATTTGAAGCTAAACCTTCTACATCGCATTGATTTGAAGCTAAATCTAGTGTATCGCATGGATTTTAAGCTAACTCGTTCGTATCGCATGGATTTGAAGTCTAGCCCTCTACTTCGCACTGATTTGGAGCTAAATCATGTCTTTCGCATGCATTTGAAGCTAACTCGTTTGTTCCGCATGCAGTTAAAGATAAATCATGTTTATCTAAAGTATCTGATTCTAAACTACTTGATTCGCAAGAATATGAAGCTTAACCACGTGCTTCTCATGAATTTGAAGCTAAATCATGTGTTTCGCACGGATTTGAAACTGACACGTTTGTTTCGCATGCAGTTGAAGCTATGTCATTTATATCGCAAGTATCTGAAGCTAAAACATTTGTTTCTCATGTATTTGAAGCTAAGCCTTCTACTTCGCATTGATTTGAAACTAAATCATGTGTTTCCATGGATTTGAAACCAACACGTATGTTTCGCATGCAGTTGAAGCTAAATCATGTGTTTTGCTTGGAATTGAAGCTAACTCGTCGGTTTCGTCTGCGTTTGAAACTATATCACTTACATCGCAACTATCTAAAGCTAAATCATTTGTTCCGCATGGATTTGATGCTAAGACTTCTACTTCCTATTGATTTGAAGCTAAATCATGTGTATCGCATGGATTTTGAAGCTAACTCGTTTGGTTCGTCTGCATTTGAAGCTATATCACTTATATCCCTAGTGTTTGAAGCTAAATCATTTGTTTGGAACAGATTTGAAGCTAAACCATGTACTTCGCATTGATTTGAAGCTAAATCATGTGTTTCGCTTGGATTTGAATTTAACTCGTTTGATTCGTCTGCATTTGAAGCTATATCACTTATATCGCAAGTATCTGATGCTAAATCGTATGTTTTGCATGGATTTGCAGCTAAACCTTCTACGTCGCATTGATTTGCAGCTACATCATGTGTATCGCATGGATTTAAAGCTAACTCGTTTGACTCGTCTGCATTTGAAGCTATATCACATATATCGCAAGTATTTGAAGCTAAATTATTTGTTTCGCGTAGATTTGAACCTAATCCTCCCACTAGGAATTGATTTGAAACTAAATCATTTGTTTCGCATGGATTTGAAGCTAAGCCTTCTACTTCGCATTGATTTGAATCTAAATCATGTGTTTCCCTTGTTTTTGATGCTAACTCGTTTGTTTCGGCTGCATGTGAAGCTATATCGCTTATATCGCAATTATCCTAAGCTAAATCATTTGTTTCTCATGTATATGAAGCTTAGCCTTCTACTTCGCGTTGATTTGAAGCTAAACCATGCGTTTCGCATAGATTTGAAGCTAACTCATTTGTTTCGCCTGCATTTGAAGCTACATCACTGATATCGCAAGTATCTGCACCTAAATGATTTGTTTCGCATGGATTTGAAGCCAAGTCTTCTACTTCGTATTGTTTTGAACCTAAATCATGTGTTTCGCATGGATTTTGAAGCTGACTCGTTTGATTCGTTTGCAGTAGAAGTTCAATCATGAATATCACAAGTATTTGAAGATAAACCAGTTGCTTCGCATTCATTTGAAGATAAGCCTACTACTTCGCATTCCTATCAAGCTAAATCATGTGTTTCTCATGTATTTGAAGCTAAGCCTTCTACCTAGCATTGATTTGAAACTAAATCAGGTGTTTCCATGGATTTCAATCTAACTCTTTTGTTTCGCCTGCATTTGAAAATATATCATTTATATCGCAAGTATTTGAAGCTAAATCATGTGCGTCGCATGGATTTGAAGCTGAAATTTCCACATCGCATTGATTTGTAGCAAAATCTTGTGTATCGCATGGATTTGATGCTAAACCCTCTACATCGCATTGATTTGCAACTAAATCATGTGTTTCGCATGGATCTGAAGATAACTCGTTTGTTTTGCCTGCATTTGAAGCTATATCACTTATATTCGCAAGTATTTGATGCTAAATCATTCGTTTCGCATGCATTTGAAGCTAAACCTTCTACATCCCATGGATTTGAAGCTAAATCATGTGTTTGGCATGGATTTGAAGCTAAACCTTCTACATCGCATTGATTTGCATCTGGATCATGTGTTTCGCATGGATTTGAAGCTAACTCGTTTGTGTCGCATGCAGTTGAAGCTAAATCATGTATATCACAAGTATTTGAATCTAAACCATTTGATTCGCATGGGATTTGATGCTAAGCCTTCTACATCGCATTGATTTGCTGCTGAATCATGTCTTTCGCATGGATTTGAAGCTAACTCGTTTGTTTCGCATGCAGTTGGAGATATATCATGTATATGACAAGTATTTGAAGCTAAACCATTTGTTTCGCATGTATGTGAATCTAAATCATGTGTTTACCATGACAATGAACCTAAATCATGTGTTTTGCATGGATTTGAAGCTTAATCATGTGTTTTGCATGGATTTGAATCTAACTTGATTGTATCCTCAGCATTTGATGTTACTTCATTTATATCGTAAGTATTTGAAGCTAAATCATATGTGTTTCGCATGGATTTGAAGCTAATCCCTCTACTTCGCATTGATTTGAAGCTAAATCATTTGTTTCGCATGGAATTGAAGCTACCTCGTTTGTTGCTCCAGCTTTTGAAGCTATATCACTTATATCGCAAGTATTTGAAGTTAAATCTTGTGCGTCGCATGGATTTGAAGCTGAACTTTCTACATCGCATTGATTTGAAGCTAAATCTTGTGTATCGCATGGATTTGAAGCTAACTCGTTTGTGTCGCATGCAGTTGAAGCTAAATCATGTATATCACAAGTATTTGAATCTAAACCATTTGATTCGCATGGGATTTGATGCTAAGCCTTCTACATCGCATTGATTTGCTGCTGAATCATGTCTTTCGCATGGATTTGAAGCTAACTCGTTTGTTTCGCATGCAGTTGGAGATATATCATGTATATGACAAGTATTTGAAGCTAAACCATTTGTTTCGCATGTATGTGAATCTAAATCATGTGTTTACCATGACAATGAACCTAAATCATGTGTTGCCCATGGATTTGAAGCTTAATCATGTGTTTTGCATGGATTTGAATCTAACTTGATTGTATCCTCAGCATTTGATGTTACTTCATTTATATCGTAAGTATTTGAAGCTAAATCATATGTGTTTCGCATGGATTTGAAGCTAATCCCTCTACTTCGCATTGATTTGAAGCTAAATCATTTGTTTCGCATGGAATTGAAGCTACCTCGTTTGTTGCTCCAGCTTTTGAAGCTATATCACTTATATCGCAAGTATTTGAAGTTAAATCTTGTGCGTCGCATGGATTTGAAGCTGAACTTTCTACATCGCATTGATTTGAAGCTAAATCTTGTGTATCGCATGGATTTGAAGCTAACTCGTTTGTGTCGCATGCAGTTGAAGCTAAATCATGTATATCACAAGTATTTGAATCTAAACCATTTGATTCGCATGGGATTTGATGCTAAGCCTTCCACTGCACACTGATTTGATGCTGAATCATGTCTTTCGCATGGATTTGAAGCTAACTCGTTTGTTTCGCATGCAGGTGGAGCTATATCATGTATATGACAAGTATTAGAAGCTAACCATTTGTTTCGCATGTATGTGAAGCTAAATCATGTGTTTGACAATGAACCTAAATCATGTGTTGCCCATGGATTTGAAGCTTAATCATGTGTTTCGCGTGGATTTGAAGGTAACTCGTTTGTTTTGCATGTAGTTGAAGCTATATCACTTATATCGCAAGTATTTGAAGCTAAATCATGTGCGTCGCATGGATTTGAAGCTGAACTTTCTACATCGCATTGATTTGAAGTTAAATCTTGTGTATCGCATGGATTTGAAGCTAAACCCTCTACATCGCATTGATTTGCAACTAAATCATGTGTTTCACTTGGATTTGAAGCTGAATCGTTTTTTTCGCATGCAGTTGAATCTATATCATTTATATCGCAAGTATCTGAAGCTAAATCATTTGTTTCTCATGGATTTGAAGCTAAACCTCCTACATCCCATGGATTTGAAGCTAAATCAAGTGTTTGGCACCGATTTGAAGCTAAACCTTCTACATCGCAATGATTTGCAGCTGAAGCATGTGTTTCGCATGGATTTGAAGCTAACTCGTTTGTGTCGCATGCAGTTGAAGCTAAATCATGTACATCACAATTATTTGAATCTAAACCGTTTGATTCGCATGGGATTTGATGCTAAGCCTTCTACTTCACACTGATTTGAAGATAAATCATGTGTTTCGCATGGATTTGAAGCTAACTCGTTCGTTTCGCCTGTATTTGAATCTATTTCACTTATATGGGAAGTATTTGAAGCTAAATCATATGTTTCGCTTGGATTTGAAGCTAAACCTTCTACATCGCATTGATTTGAAGCTAAATCGTGTGTTTCGCATGGATTTGATGCAAACTCGTTTGTTTCGCATGCAGTTGTAGCTAAATAATGTATATCACAAGTATTTGTAGCTAAACCATTTGTTTCGCATGAATTTGAAGCTATGCCATCTACTTCGCATTGATTTGAAGCTAAATCATTTGTTTCGCATAGAATTGAAGCTACCTCGTTTGTTCCTCCGCCTTTTGAAGCTATATCACTTATATCGCAAGTATTTGAAGCTAAATCATATGTGTCGCATGGATTTGAAGCTTAACCTTCTACATCGCATTGATTTGAAGCTAAATCTTGTGTATCGCATGGATTTGAAGCTAAACCTTCTACATCGCATTGATTTGAAGCTAAATCATGTGCTTCCCATGTATTTGAAGCTGACTCGTTTGTTTCGCATGCAGTTGCAGCTAAATAATGTATATCACAAGTATTTGTAGCTAAACCATTTGTTTCGCATGGATTTGAAGCTAATCCCTCTACTTCGCATTGATTTGAAGCTAAATCATTTGTTTCGCATGGAATTGAAGCTACCTCGTTTGTTTCTAACTGCTTTTGAAGCTATATCACTTATATCGCAAGTATTTGAAGCTAAATCATGTATATCACAAGTATTTGAATCTAAACCATTTGATTCGCATGGGATTTGAGGCTAAGCCTTCTACTTCACACTGATTTGAAGCTAAATCATGTGTTTCGCATGGATTTGAAGCTAACTCGTTTGTTTCGCATGCAGTTGTAGCTAAATAATGTATATCACAAGTATTTGTAGCTAAACCATTTGTTTTACATGGATTTGAAGCTAAGCCTACTACTTCGCATTGATTTGAAGCTAAATCATGTGTTTCGCGTTGATTTGAAGGTAACTCGTTTGTTCCTCCTGCTTTTGAAGCTATATCACTTATATCGCAAGTATTTGAAGCTAAATCATATGTGTCGCATGGATTTGAAGCTGAACCTTCTACATCGCATTGATTTGAAGCTAGATCTTGTAAATCGCATGGATTTGAAGCTAAACCTTCTACATCGCATTGATTTGAAGCTATATCATGTGTTTTGCATGGATTTGAAGCTAACTCGTTTGTTTCGCATGCAGTTGTAGATAAATAATGTATATCACAAGTATTTGTAGCTAAACCATTTGTTTCGCATGGATTTGAAGCTAAACCTTCTACATCCCATGGATTTGAAGCTAAATCATGTGTTTGGCATGGATTTGATGCTAAACCTTCTACATCGCATTGATTTCCAGCTGAATCATGTGTTTCGCATGGATTTGAAGCTAACTCGTTTGTGCCGCATGCAGTTGAAGGTAAATCATGTATATCACAAGTATTTGAATCTAAACCATTTGTTTCGCATGTATGTGAAGCTAAATCATGTGTTTACCATGACAATGAACCTAAATCATGTGTTGCCCATGGATTTGAAGGGTAATCATGTGTTTTGCATGGATTTGAAGCTAACTTGATTGTATCCTCTGCATTTGAAGTTACTTCATTTATATCGCAAGTATTTAAATCTAAATCATATGTGTTTCGCTTGGATTTGAAACTATACCTTCTACATCGCATTGATTTGAAGCCAAATCATGTGTTTCCCATGTATTTGAAGCTAACTCGTTTGTTTCGCATGCAGTTGTAGCTAAATAATATATATCACAAGTATTTGTAGCTAAACCATTTGTTTCGCATGGATTTGAAGCTAATCCTTCTAGTTCGCATTGATTTGAAGCTGAATCATTTGTTTCGCATGGAATTGAAGCTACCTCGTTTGTTGCTCCAGCTTTTGAAGCTATATCACTTATATCGCAAGTATTTGAAGCTAAATCATATGCGACGCATGGATTTGAAGCTGAACCTTCTACATCGCATTGATTTGAAGCTAAATCTTGTGTATCGCATGGATTTGAAGCTAAACCTTCTACATCGCATTGATTTGCAACTGAATCATGTGTTTCGCATGGATTTGAAGCTAACTCGTTTGTTTCGCCTGCATTTGAAGCTATATCATTTGTATCACAAGTATTTGTAGCTAAACCATTTGTTTGGCATGGATTTGAAGCTAAGCCTTCTACTTCGCATTGATTTGCAGCTAAATCATGTGTTTCGCATGGATTTGAAGCTAACTCGTTCGTTGCGCATGCAGTTAAATCTAAATAACGTATATCACAAGTATTTGAAGCTAAACCATTTCTTTCGCATATATTTGAAGCAAAGCCTTCTACTTCGCATTAATAGGAAGCTAAATCACGTGTTTTGCATGGATTTGAAGCTAAACCTTCTACATCGCATTGATTTGCATCTGAATCATGTGTTTCGCATGGATTTGAAGCTAACTCGTTTGTGTCGCATGCAGTTGAAGCTAAATCATGTATATCACAAGTATTTGAATCTAAACCATTTGATTCGCATGGGATTTGATGCTAAGCCTTCTACTTCACACTGATTTGATGCTGAATCATGTCTTTCGCATGGATTTGAAGCTAACTCGTTTGTTTCGCATGCAGTTGGAGCTATATCATGTATATGACAAGTATTAGAAGCTAACCATTTGTTTGGCATGTATGTGAAGATAAATCATGTGTTTGACAATGAACCTAAATCATGTGTTGCCCATGGATTTGAAGCTTAATCATGTGTTTTGCATGGATTTGAATCTAACTTGATGGTATCCTCAGCATTTGAAGTTGCTTCATTTATATCGCATGTATTTGAAGCTAAATCATATGTGTTTCGCTTGGATTTGAAGCTAAACCTTCTACATCGCATTGATTTGAAGCTAAATCATGTGTTTCGCATGGATTTGAAGCTAACTCGTTCGTTGCGCATGCAGTTAAATCTAAACAACGTATATCGCAAGTATTTGAAGCTAAACCTTTTGTTTCGCATGGATTTGAAGCTAAGCCTTCTACTTCGCATTGATTCGATCCTAAATCACGTGTTTTGCATGGATTTGAAACTAAGCCTTCTACATCACATTGATTTGAAGCTAAATCATGTGTTTCGCGTGGATTTGAAGGTAACTCGTTTGTTTCGCATGCAGTTGAAGCTAAATCATGTCTTTCACAAGTATTTGAAGATGAACCATTTGAATCGCATGGCTTTGAACCAGAACCTTCTACTTCGCACTGATTTGCACCTAAATAATGTTTTTCGCATGGATTTGGAGCTAAACCTTCTACAACCCATGGATTTGAAGCTAAATCATGTGTTTGGCATGGATTTGAAGCTAAACCTTCTACTTCGTATTGATTTGAAGCTAAATCATGTGTTTCGCGTGGATTTGAAGGTAACTCGTTTGTTTCGCATGCAGTTGAAGCTAAATCATGTCTTTCACAAGTATTTGAAGATGAACCATTTGAATCGCATGGCTTTGAACCTGAGCCTTCTACTTCGCACTGATTTGCACCTAAATAATGTGTTTCGCATGGATTTGAAGCTAAACCTTCTACATCGCATTGATTTGCAGCTGAATCATGTGTTTCGCATGGATTTGAAGCTAAACCTGCTACTTCGCATTGATTTGAAGCTAAATTATGTGTTTCGCGTGGATTAGAAGGTAACTCGTTTTTTCGCATGCAGTTGAATTTAAATCATGCATTTCACAAGTATTTGAAGCCGAACCATTAGATTCGCATGGATGTGAAGCTAAGCCTTCTACTTCGCACGGATTTGAAGCTAAATCATGTGTTTGGCATGGATTTGAAGCTAAACCTTCTACATCGCATTGATTTGCAGCTGAATCATGTGTTTCGCATGGATTTGAAGCTCACTCGTTCGTTTCGCCTGCATTTGAAACTATATCTCTTATATAACAAGCATTTGAAGCTAAATCATGTGTTTCGCATGGATTTGAAGCTAAACCTGCTACTTCGTATTGATTTGAAGCTAAATCATGTGTTTCGCGTGGATTTGAAGGTAACTCGTTTGTTTCGCATGCAGTTGAAGCTAAATCATGTCTTTCACAAGTATTTGAAGATGAACCATTTGAATCGCATGGCTTTGAACCTGAGCCTTCTACTTCGTACTGATTTGCACCTAAATAATGTGTTTCGCATGGATTTGAAGCTAAACCTTCTACATCGCATTGATTTGCAGCTGAACCATGTGTTTCGCATGGATTTGAAGCTAAACCTGCTACTTCGCATTGATTTGAAGCAAAATCATGTGTTTCGCGTGGATTCGGAGCTAACGCGTTTGCTTCGAATGCAGTTGAAGCTAAATCATGTATATCACAAGTGTTTGAAGCTAAACCATTTGTATCGCATGGATTTGAAGCTCTGCCTTCTACTTCGCATTGATTTGACGCTAAATATTGTGTTTCGAATGGATTTGAAGCTAACTCGTTTTGTTTCGCATGCAGTTGAAACTAAATCATGTATATCACAAGTATTTGCAGCTAAACAATTGATTCGCTTGGATTTGAAGCTAAGCCTTCTACTTGGCTTTGAATTGAAGCTAAATCGTGTGTTTTGCATGGATTTGAAGCTGACTCGTTTGTTTCACCTGCATTTGAAGCTATATCACTCATATCGCAAGTATTTGATGTTAAATCTGTTGTGTCGCTTGGATTTGAAGCTAACTCGTTTGTTTCGACTGCAGTTGAAGCTAAATCATGTATATCCGAAGTATTTGGAGCTAATCCATTTGATTCGCATGGATTTGAAGCTAGGCCTTCTACTTTGCATTGATTGGAAGCTAAATCACGTGTTTTGAATGGATTTGAAGCTGAACCATTTGATTCGCATGCATTTGAAGCTAAGCCTTCTACTTCGCACTGATTTCAAGCAAAATCATGTGTTTCGCATGGACTTAAAGCTAAGCCATCTACTTCGCAGTGATTATAAACTAAATCATGTGTTTCGCATGGATTTGAAGCTCACTCGTTCGTTTCGCCTGCATTTGAAACTATATCACTTATATTGCAAGTATTTGAAGCTAAATCATGTGATTCGCATGGATTTGTAGCTAAACCTGCTACTTCGCATTGATTTGAAGCTAAATCATGTGTTTCGCGTGCATTCGGAGCTAAAGCGTTTGCTTCGAATGCAGTTGAAACTAAATCATGTATATCACAAGTATTTGCAGCTAAACAATTGATTCGCTTGGATTTGAAGCTAAGCCTTCTACTTGGCATTCAATTGAAGCTAAATCGTGTGTTTTGCATGGATTTGAAGCTAACTCGTTTGTTTCTCCTGTATTTCAAGCTGTATCATTTATACCGCAAGTAATTGAAGCTAAACCATTTGTTTCGCATTGATTTGAAGCTGAGCCTTCTACTTCGCATTGATTGGATCCTGAATCACGTGTTTTGCATGGATTTGAAACTAAGCCTTCTACATCACATTGATTTGAAGCTAAATCATGTGTTTCGCGTGGATTTGAAGGTAACTCGTTTGTTTCGCATGCAGTTGAAGCTAAATCATGTCTTTCACAAGTATTTGAAGATGAACCATTTGAATCGCATGGCTTTGAACCAGAAGCTTCTACTTCGCACTGATTTGCACCTAAATAATGTTTTTCGCATGGATTTGGAGCTAAACCTTCTACAACCCATGGATTTGAAGCTAAATCATGTGTTTGGCATGGATTTGAAGCTAAACCTTCTACTTCGTATTGAATTGAAGCTAAATCATGTGTTTCGCGTGGATTTGAAGGTAACTCGTTTGTTTCGCATGCAGTTGAAGCTAAATCATGTCTTTCACAAGTATTTGAAGATGAACCATTTGAATCGCATGGCTTTGAACCTGAGCCTTCTACTTCGCACTGATTTGCACCTAAATAATGTGTTTCGCATGGATTTGAAGCTAAACCTTCTACATCGCATTGATTTGCAGCTGAATCATGTGTTTCGCATGGATTTGAAGCTAAACCTGCTACTTCGCATTGATTTGAAGCTAAATTATGTGTTTCGCGTGGATTAGAAGGTAACTCGTTTTTTCGCATGCAGTTGAATTTAAATCATGCATTTCACAAGTATTTGAAGCCGAACCATTAGATTCGCATGGATGTGAAGCTAAGCCTTCTACTTCGCACGGATTTGAAGCTAAATCATGTGTTTGGCATGGATTTGAAGCTAAACCTTCTACATCGCATTGATTTGCAGCTGAATCATGTGTTTCGCATGGATTTGAAGCTCACTCGTTCGTTTCGCCTGCATTTGAAACTATATCTCTTATATAACAAGCATTTGAAGCTAAATCATGTGTTTCGCATGGATTTGAAGCTAAACCTGCTACTTCGTATTGATTTGAAGCTAAATCATGTGTTTCGCGTGGATTTGAAGGTAACTCGTTTGTTTCGCATGCAGTTGAAGCTAAATCATGTCTTTCACAAGTATTTGAAGATGAACCATTTGAATCGCATGGCTTTGAACCTGAGCCTTCTACTTCGTACTGATTTGCACCTAAATAATGTGTTTCGCATGGATTTGAAGCTAAACCTTCTACATCGCATTGATTTGCAGCTGAACCATGTGTTTCGCATGGATTTGAAGCTAAACCTGCTACTTCGCATTGATTTGAAGCAAAATCATGTGTTTCGCGTGGATTCGGAGCTAACGCGTTTGCTTCGAATGCAGTTGAAGCTAAATCATGTATATCACAAGTGTTTGAAGCTAAACCATTTGTATCGCATGGATTTGAAGCTCTGCCTTCTACTTCGCATTGATTTGACGCTAAATATTGTGTTTCGAATGGATTTGAAGCTAACTCGTTTTGTTTCGCATGCAGTTGAAACTAAATCATGTATATCACAAGTATTTGCAGCTAAACAATTGATTCGCTTGGATTTGAAGCTAAGCCTTCTACTTGGCATTGAATTGAAGCTAAATCGTGTGTTTTGCATGGATTTGAAGCTGACTCGTTTGTTTCACCTGCATTTGAAGCTATATCACTCATATCGCAAGTATTTGATGTTAAATCTGTTGTGTCGCTTGGATTTGAAGCTAACTCGTTTGTTTCGACTGCAGTTGAAGCTAAATCATGTATATCCGAAGTATTTGGAGCTAATCCATTTGATTCGCATGGATTTGAAGCTAGGCCTTCTACTTTGCATTGATTGGAAGCTAAATCACGTGTTTTGAATGGATTTGAAGCTGAACCATTTGATTCGCATGCATTTGAAGCTAAGCCTTCTACTTCGCACTGATTTCAAGCAAAATCATGTGTTTCGCATGGACTTAAAGCTAAGCCATCTACTTCGCAGTGATTATAAACTAAATCATGTGTTTCGCATGGATTTGAAGCTCACTCGTTCGTTTCGCCTGCATTTGAAACTATATCACTTATATTGCAAGTATTTGAAGCTAAATCATGTGATTCGCATGGATTTGTAGCTAAACCTGCTACTTCGCATTGATTTGAAGCTAAATCATGTGTTTCGCGTGCATTCGGAGCTAAAGCGTTTGCTTCGAATGCAGTTGAAACTAAATCATGTATATCACAAGTATTTGCAGCTAAACAATTGATTCGCTTGGATTTGAAGCTAAGCCTTCTACTTGGCATTCAATTGAAGCTAAATCGTGTGTTTTGCATGGATTTGAAGCTAACTCGCTTGTTTCTCCTGTATTTCAAGCTGTATCATTTATACCGCAAGTAATTGAAGCTAAACCATTTGTTTCGCATTGATTTGAAGCTGAGCCTTCTACTTCGCATTGATTGGATCCTGAATCACGTGTTTTGCATGGATTGGAATGCAACTCATTTGTTTCGCATGCAGTTGAAGCTATATCATCTATATCCCAAGTGTAGGAAGCACAATCATTTGTTTCGCATGGATTTGAAGCTAAACCTGCTCCTTCGCATTGATTTGAAGCTAAATTATGTGTTTCGTTTGGATTTGAATGTAACTCATTTGTTTCGCATGCAGTTGAAGCTATATCACCTATATCCCAAGTGTAGGAAGCTCAATCATTTGTTTCGCATGGATTTGAAGATAAACCTGCTACTTCGCATTGATTTGAAGCTAAATTATGTGTTTCGCGTGGATTTGAAGGTAACTCGTTGTTTCGCATGCCGTTGAAGCTAAATCATGCATTTCACAAGTATTTGAAGCCGAACCATTAGATTCGCATGGATTTGAAGCTAAGCCTTCTACTTCGCACTGATTTGAAGTTAAATCATGTGTTTCGCGTGGATTTGGAGCTCACTCGATTGCTTCGAATGCAGTTGAAGCTAAATCATGTATATCACAAGTATTTGCAGCTAAACAATTCATTCGCATGGATTTGAAGCTAAGCCTTCTACTTGGCATTGAATTGAAGCTAAATCGTGTGTTTTGCATGGATTTGAAGCTAACTCGTTTGTTTCTCCTGTATTTGAAGCTATATCATTTATATCGCAAGTATTTGAAGCTAAAGCATTTGTTTCGCATGGATTTGAAACTAAACCTTCTACATCGCATTGATTTGCAGCTGAACCATGTGTTTCGCATGGATTTGAAGCTAAACCTGCTACTTCGCATTGATTTGAAGCAAAATCATGTGTTTCGCGTGGATTCGGAGCTAACGCGTTTGCTTCGAATGCAGTTGAAGCTAAATCATGTATATCACAAGTGTTTGAAGCTAAACCATTTGTATCGCATGGATTTGAAGCTCTGCCTTCTACTTCGCATTGATTTGACGCTAAGTATTGTGTTTCGAATGGATTTGAAGCTAACTCGTTTTGTTTCGCATGCAGTTGAAACTAAATCATGTATATCACAAGTATTTGCAGCTAAACAATTGATTCTCATGGATTTGAAGCTAAGCCTTCTACGTGGCATTGAATTGAAGCTAAATCGTGTGTTTTGCATGGATTTGAAGGTAACTCGTTTGTTTCTCCTGTATTTGAAGCTGTATCATTTATATCGCAAGTATTTGAAGCTAAACCATTTGTTTTGCATGTATTAGAAGCTAAGCCTTCTACTTGGCATTGAATTGAAGCTAAATCGTGTGTTTTGCATGGATTTGAAGCTAACTCGTTTGTTTCTCCTGTATTTGAAGCTGTATCATTTATATCGCAAGTATTTGAAGCTAAACCTTTTGTTTCGCATGGATTTGAAGCTAAGCCTTCTACTTCGCATTGATTCGATCCTAAATCACGTGTTTTGCATGGATTTGAAACTAAGCCTTCTACATCACATTGATTTGAAGCTAAATCATCTGTTTCGCGTGGATTTGAAGGTAACTCGTTTGTTTCGCATGCAGTTGAAGCTAAATCATGTCTTTCACAAGTATTTGAAGATGAACCATTTGAATCGCTTGGCTTTGAACCTGAACCTTCTACTTCGCACTGATTTGCACCTAAATAATGTTTTTCGCATGGATTTGAAGCTAAACCTTCTACATCCCATGGATTTGAAGCTAAATCATGTGTTTGGCATGGATTTGAAGCTAAACCTTCTACATCGCATTGATTTGCAGCTGAATCATGTGTTTCGCATGGATTTGCAGCTAACTCGTCCGTTTCGCCTGCATTTGAAACTATATCACTTATTTCGCAAGTATTTGAAGCTAAATCATGTGTTTCGCATGGATTTGTAGCTAAACCTGCTACTTCGCATTGATTTGAAGCTAAATTATGTGATTCGCGTGGATTTGAAGGTAACTCGTTGTTTCGCATGCAGTTGAAGCTAAATCATACATTCCACAAGTATTTGAAGCCGAACCATTAGTTTCGCATGGATTTGAAGCTAAGCCTTCTACTTCGCACTGATTTGAAGTTAAATCATGTGTTTCGCGTGGATTTGGAGCTAACTCTTTTGCTTCGAATGCATTTGAAGCTATATCACTTATATCGCAAGTATTTGAAGCTACATCATTTGTTTCTCATGGATTTGAAGCTAAGTCTTCTACTTCGCATTGATTTGAAACTAAATCATGTGTTTCCATGGACTTCAAGCTAACGCTATTGTTTCACCTGGATTTGAAACTATATCATTTATATCGCAAGTATTTGAAGATAAACCAGTTGCTTCGCATTGATTTGAAGCTAAGCCTTCTACTCCGCATTCATATCAAACTAAATCATATGTTTCGCATGGATTTGAAACTGACATGTTTGTTTCGCATGCAGTTGAAGCTATATCACTTATATCGCAATATCTGAAGCTAAATCATTTGTTTCTCATGTATTTGAAGCTAAGCCTTCTACTTCGCATTGATTTGAAATTAAATCATGTGTTTCCATGGATTTCAAGCTAACGCTTTTGTTTCGCCTGCATTTGTAACTATATCATTTATATCTCAAGTATTTGAAGATAAACCAGTTGCTTCGCATTGATTTGAAGCTAAGGCTTCTACTTCGCTTTGATTTGAAGGTAACTCATTTATTTCGCATGGATTTGATGCTAAGCCTTGAACTTCGCATTGATTTGAAGCAAAATCATGTGTTCCGCATGGATTTGAAGCTAAGACATCTAGTTCGCGTTGATTTGAAGCTAAATCTAGTGTATCGCATGGATTAGAAGCTATCTCGTTTGTTTCGCCTGCATTAGAAATATATCATATATATGGCAAGTATTTGAAGCTAAATGATTTGTGACGCATGGATTTGAAGCTAAACCTTCTACATCGCATTGATTTGAAGCTAAATCTAGTGTATCGCATGGATTTTAAGCTAACTCGTTCGTATCGCATGGATTTGAAGTCTAGCCCTCTACTTCGCACTGATTTGGAGCTAAATCATGTCTTTCGCATGCATTTGAAGCTAACTCGTTTGTTCCGCATGCAGTTAAAGATAAATCATGTTTATCTAAAGTATCTGATTCTAAACTACTTGATTCGCAAGAATATGAAGCTTAACCACGTGCTTCTCATGAATTTGAAGCTAAATCATGTGTTTCGCACGGATTTGAAACTGACACGTTTGTTTCGCATGCAGTTGAAGCTATGTCATTTATATCGCAAGTATCTGAAGCTAAAACATTTGTTTCTCATGTATTTGAAGCTAAGCCTTCTACTTCGCATTGATTTGAAACTAAATCATGTGTTTCCATGGATTTGAAACCAACACGTATGTTTCGCATGCAGTTGAAGCTAAATCATGTGTTTTGCTTGGAATTGAAGCTAACTCGTCGGTTTCGTCTGCGTTTGAAACTATATCACTTACATCGCAACTATCTAAAGCTAAATCATTTGTTCCGCATGGATTTGAAGCTAAGACTTCTACTTCCTATTGATTTGAAGCTAAATCATGTGTATCGCATGGATTTTGAAGCTAACTCGTTTGGGTCGTCTGTATTTGAAGCTATATCACTTATATCCCTAGTGTTTGAAGCTAAATCATTTGTTTGGAACAGATTTGAAGCTAAACCTTTTACATCGCAGTGATTTGAAGCTAAATCATGTGTTCCGCTTGGATTTGAAGCTAACTAGTTTGTTTCGCCTGCATTTGAAGCTACCTCATGTATTTCACAACTATTTGAAGCTAAACCATTTGTTTCGAATGAATTTGAAGCTAAGCCATCTACATCGCATTGATTTGAAGCTAAATCAAGAATTTCGCATGGATTTGAATCGAACTCATTGGTTTCGCCTGCATTTGAAACTATATCACTCATAACGTTGGTATTTGAAACTAAATCATGTGTTTCGCATGTATTTGTAGCTAACTCGTTTGTTTCGCATGCAGTTGAAGTTAAATCATGAATATCACAAGTATTTTAAAATAAACCATTTGTTTCGCATTGATTTGAATCTAAACCTTCTACTTCGCATTGTTTTGAAGTTAAATCACGTGTTTCGCATGGATTTGAAGCTAACTCGTTTGTTTCGCATTCAGTTGAAGCTAAATCATTTATGCCGCAAGTATGTGATGCAAAATTAGTTGTATCGCATGGATTTGAAGCTAAACCTTCCACTTCGCATTGACTCGATCCAAATTATGTTTTTCTTATGCATTTGAAGCTTAATCATGTGTTTCGCGTGGATTTGAAGCTATATCACTCATATCGCAAGTATCTGAAGATAAACCACTTGTTCCGTAATGATTTGAAGCTAAGCCTTCTACTTCCCATTAATTTGAAGTTAAATCATGTGTTTCGCCTGGATTTGAAACTGACATGTTTGTTTCGCATGCAGTTGAAGCTAAATCATGTATAAAACAAGTATTTGATTCTAAACTAATCGTTCATGGAAATGATACTAAGCCTTCTACATCGCATTGATTTGAAGCTAAATCTAGTGTATCGCATGGATTTGAAGCTAACCCATTTGTTCCTCCTGCATTTGTAGCTATTTTATTTATACCGCAAGTATCTGAAGCTATATCATTTGTTTCGCATGTTTTGGAAGCTAAATCATCTACATCGCATTGACCTGAAGCTAAATCATGTGTTTCGCATGGATTTGAAGTTAACTTGTTCGTTTCGCCTGCATTTGAAGCCATATCACTTATATCGCAAGTATTTGAAGCTACATCATTTGTTTCTCATGGATTTGAAGCTAAGTCTTCTACTTCGCATTGATTTGAAACTAAATCATGTGTTTCCATGGACTTCAAGCTAACGCTATTGTTTCACCTGCATTTGTAACTATATCATTTATATCTCAAGTATTTGAAGATAAACCAGTTGCTTCGCATTGATTTGAAGCTAAGGCTTCTACTTCGCTTTGATTTGAAGGTAACTCATTTATTTCGCATGGATTTGATGCTAAGCCTTGAACTTCGCATTGATTTGAAGCAAAATCATGTGTTTCGCATGGAATTGAAGCTACCTCGTCTGTTCCTCCTGCTTTTGAAGCTATGTCACTTATATCGCAAGTATTTGAAGCTAAATCATATGTGTCGCATGGATTTGAAGCTGAACCTACTACATCGCATTGATTTGAAGCTAAATCTAGTGTATCGCATGGATTTGAAGCTAAACTTTTTACATCGCATTGATTTGCAGCTAAATCATGTGCTTCGCATGGATTTGAAGCTAACTCGTTCGTTTCGCCTGCATTTGAAGCTAAACCTTCTACATCCCGTGGATTTGAAGCTAAATCATGTGTTTGGCTTGGATTTGAATCTAAACCTTCTACATCGCATTGATTTGCATCTGAATCATGTGTTTCGCATGGATTTGAAGCTAACTCGTTTGTGTCGTATGCAGTTGAAGCTAAATCATGTATATCACAAGTATTTGAATCTAAACCATTTGATTCGCATGGGATTTGATGCTAAGCCTTCTACATCGCATTGATTTGCTGCTGAATCATGTCTTTCGCATGGATTTGAAGCTAACTCGTTTGTTTCGCATGCAGTTGGAGATATATCATGTATATGACAAGTATTTGAAGCTAAACCATTTGTTTCGCATGTATGTGAATCTAAATCATGTGTTCACCATGACAATGAACCTAAATCATGTGTTTCCCTTGGATTTGAAGCTGAATCGTCTTTTTCGCATGCAGTTGAATCTATATCATTTATATCCCAAGTATCTGAAGCTAAATCATTTGTTTCTCATGGATTTGAAGCTAAACCTCCTACATCCCATGGATTTGAAGCTAAATCAAGTGTTTGACATGGATTTGAAGCTAAACCTTCTACATCGCAATGATTTGCAGATGAATCATGTGTTTCGCATGGATTTGAAGCTAACTCGTTTGTGTCGCATGCAGTTGAAGCTAAATCATGTATATCACAAGTATTTGAATCTAAACCATTTGATTCGCATGGGATTTGATGCTAAACCTTCTACATCGCATTGATTTGAAGCTAAATCATGTGTTTCGCATGGATTTGAAGCTAACTCGTTCGTTTCGCCTGTATTTGAATCTATTTCACTTATATGGGAAGTATTTGAAGCTAAATCATATGTTTCGCTTGGATTTGAAGCTAAATTTTCTACATCGCATTGATTTGAAGCTAAATCGTGTGTTTCGCATGGATTTGATGCAAACTCGTTTGTTTCGCATGCAGTTGTAGCTAAATAATGTATATCACAAGTATTTGTAGCTAAACCATTTGTTTCGCATGAATTTGAAGCTATGCCATCTACTTCGCATTGATTTCAAGCTAAATCATTTGTTTCGCATAGAATTGAAGCTACCTCGTTTGTTCCTCCGCCTTTTGAAGCTATATCACTTATATCGCAAGTATTTGAAGCTAAATCATATGTGTCGCATGGATTTGAAGCTTAACCTTCTACATCGCATTGATTTGAAGCTAAATCTTGTGTATCGCATGGATTTGAAGCTAAACCTTCTACATCGCATTGATTTGAAGCTAAATCATGTGCTTCCCATGTATTTGAAGCTGACTCGTTTGTTTCGCATGCAGTTGCAGCTAAATAATGTATATCACAAGTATTTGTAGCTAAACCATTTGTTTCGCATGGATTTGAAGCTAATCCCTCTACTTCGCATTGATTTGAAGCTAAATCATTTGTTTCGCATGGAATTGAAGCTACCTCGTTTGTTTCTAACTGCTTTTGAAGCTATATCACTTATATCGCAAGTATTTGAAGCTAAATCATGTATATCACAAGTATTTGAATCTAAACCATTTGATTCGCATGGGATTTGATGCTAAGCCTTCTACTTCACACTGATTTGAAGCTAAATCATGTGTTTCGCATGGATTTGAAGCTAACTCGTTTGTTTCGCATGCAGTTGTAGCTAAATAATGTATATCACAAGTATTTGTAGCTAAACCATTTGTTTTACATGGATTTGAAGCCAAGCCTACTACTTCGCATTGATTTGAAGCTAAATCATGTGTTTCGCGTTGATTTGAAGGTAACTCGTTTGTTCCTCCTGCTTTTGAAGCTATATCACTTATATCGCAAGTATTTGAAGCTAAATCATATGTGTCGCATGGATTTGAAGCTGAACCTTCTACATCGCATTGATTTGAAGCTAGATCTTGTAAATCGCATGGATTTGAAGCTAAACCTTCTACATCGCATTGATTTGAAGCTATATCATGTGTTTTGCATGGATTTGAAGCTAACTCGTTTGTTTCGCATGCAGTTGTAGATAAATAATGTATATCACAAGTATTTGTAGCTAAACCATTTGTTTCGCATGGATTTGAAGCTAAACCTTCTACATCCCATGGATTTGAAGCTAAATCATGTGTTTGGCATGGATTTGATGCTAAACCTTCTACATCGCATTGATTTCCAGCTGAATCATGTGTTTCGCATGGATTTGAAGCTAACTCGTTTGTGCCGCATGCAGTTGAAGGTAAATCATGTATATCACAAGTATTTGAAGCCAAATCATTTTTGTCATATGGTTTTGTAGCTAAGCCTTCTACATCGCACTGATTTTAAGCTAAATCATTTGATTCGCATGGTTTTGGAGCTAACTCATTTGTTTCGTCTGCATTTGAAACTATATCACTTACATCGCAACTATCTAAAGCTAAATCAATTGTTCCGCATGGATTTGATGCTAAGACTTCTACTTCCCATTGATTTGAAGCTAAATCATGTGTATCGCATGGATTTTGAAGCTAACTCGTTTGGTTCGTCTGCATTTGAAGCTATATCACTTATATCCCTAGTGTTTGAAGCTAAATCATTTGTTTGGAACAGATTTGAAGCTAAACCTTCTACTTCGCATTGATTTGAAGCTAAATCATGTGTTTCGCTTGGATTTGAATTTAACTCGTTTGATTCGTCTGCATTTGAAGCTATATCACTTATATCGCAAGTATCTGATGCTAAATCGTATGTTTTGCATGGATTTACAGCTAAACCTTCTACGTCGCATTGATTTGCAGCTACATCATGTGTATCGCATGGATTTAAAGCTAACTCGTTTGACTCGTCTGCATTTGAAGCTATATCACATATATCGCAAGTATTTGAAGCTAAATTATTTGTTTCGCGTAGATTTGAACCTAATCCTCCCACTAGGAATTGATTTGAAACTAAATCATTTGTTTCGCATGTATGTGAATCTAAATCATGTGTTTACCATGACAATGAACCTAAAACATGTGTTGCCCATGGATTTGAAGCTTAATCATGTGTTTTGCATGGATTTGAATCTAACTTGATTGTATCCTCAGCATTTGATGTTACTTCATTTATATCGTAAGTATTTGAAGCTAAATCATATGTGTTTCGCATGGATTTGAAGCTAATCCCTCTACTTCGCATTGATTTGAAGCTAAATCATTTGTTTCGCATGGAATTGAAGCTACCTCGTTTGTTGCTCCAGCTTTTGAAGCTATATCACTTATATCGCAAGTATTTGAAGTTAAATCTTGTGCGTCGCATGGATTTGAAGCTAACTCGTTTGTTTCGCATGCAGTTGTAGCTAGATAATGTATATCACAAGTATTTGTAGCTAAACCATTTGTTTTACATGGATTTGAAGCCAAGCCTACTACTTCGCATTGATTTGAAGCTAGATCTTGTAAATCGCATGGATTTGAAGCTAAACCTTCTACATCGCATTGATTTGAAGCTATATCATGTGTTTTGCATGGATTTGAAGCTAACTCGTTTGTTTCGCATGCAGTTGTAGATAAATAATGTATATCACAAGTATTTGTAGCTAAACCATTTGTTTCGCATGGATTTGAAGCTAAACCTTCTACATCCCATGGATTTGAAGCTAAATCATGTGTTTGGCATGGATTTGATGCTAAAACTTCTACATCGCATTGATTTCCAGCTGAATCATGTGTTTCGCATGGATTTGAAGCTAACTCGTTTGTGCCGCATGCAGTTGAAGGTAAATCATGTATATCACAAGTATTTGAAGCCAAATCATTTTTGTCATATGGTTTTGTAGCTAAGCCTTCTACATCGCACTGATTTTAAGCTAAATCATTTGATTCGCATGGTTTTGGAGCTAACTCATTTGTTTCGTCTGCATTTGAAACTATATCACTTACATCGCAACTATCTAAAGCTAAATCAATTGTTCCGCATGGATTTGATGCTAAGACTTCTACTTCCCATTGATTTGAAGCTAAATCATGTGTATCGCATGGATTTTGAAGCTAACTCGTTTGGTTCGTCTGCATTTGAAGCTATATCACTTATATCCCTAGTGTTTGAAGCTAAATCATTTGTTTGGAACAGATTTGAAGCTAAACCTTCTACTTCGCATTGATTTGAAGCTAAATCATGTGTTTCGCTTGGATTTGAATTTAACTCGTTTGATTCGTCTGCATTTGAAGCTATATCACTTATATCGCAAGTATCTGATGCTAAATCGTATGTTTTGCATGGATTTGTAGCTAAACCTGCTACTTCGCATTGATTTGAAGCTAAATTATGTGATTCGCGTGGATTTGAAGGTAACTCGTTGTTTCGCATGCAGTTGAAGCTAAATCATACATTCCACAAGTATTTGAAGCCGAACCATTAGTTTCGCATGGATTTGAAGCTAAGCCTTCTACTTCGCACTGATTTGAAGTTAAATCATGTGTTTCGCGTGGATTTGGAGCTAACTCTTTTGCTTCGAATGCATTTGAAGCTATATCACTTATATCGCAAGTATTTGAAGCTACATCATTTGTTTCTCATGGATTTGAAGCTAAGTCTTCTACTTCGCATTGATTTGAAACTAAATCATGTGTTTCCATGGACTTCAAGCTAACGCTATTGTTTCACCTGCATTTGAAACTATATCATTTATATCGCAAGTATTTGAAGATAAACCAGTTGCTTCGCATTGATTTGAAGCTAAGCCTTCTACTCCGCATTCATATCAAACTAAATCATATGTTTCGCATGGATTTGAAACTGACATGTTTGTTTCGCATGCAGTTGAAGCTATATCACTTATATCGCAATATCTGAAGCTAAATCATTTGTTTCTCATGTATTTGAAGCTAAGCCTTCTACTTCGCATTGATTTGAAATTAAATCATGTGTTTCCATGGATTTCAAGCTAACGCTTTTGTTTCGCCTGCATTTGTAACTATATCATTTATATCTCAAGTATTTGAAGATAAACCAGTTGCTTCGCATTGATTTGAAGCTAAGGCTTCTACTTCGCTTTGATTTGAAGGTAACTCATTTATTTCGCATGGATTTGATGCTAAGCCTTGAACTTCGCATTGATTTGAAGCAAAATCATGTGTTCCGCATGGATTTGAAGCTAAGACATCTAGTTCGCGTTGATTTGAAGCTAAATCTAGTGTATCGCATGGATTAGAAGCTATCTCGTTTGTTTCGCCTGCATTAGAAATATATCATATATATGGCAAGTATTTGAAGCTAAATGATTTGTGACGCATGGATTTGAAGCTAAACCTTCTACATCGCATTGATTTGAAGCTAAATCTAGTGTATCGCATGGATTTTAAGCTAACTCGTTCGTATCGCATGGATTTGAAGTCTAGCCCTCTACTTCGCACTGATTTGGAGCTAAATCATGTCTTTCGCATGCATTTGAAGCTAACTCGTTTGTTCCGCATGCAGTTAAAGATAAATCATGTTTATCTAAAGTATCTGATTCTAAACTACTTGATTCGCAAGAATATGAAGCTTAACCACGTGCTTCTCATGAATTTGAAGCTAAATCATGTGTTTCGCACGGATTTGAAACTGACACGTTTGTTTCGCATGCAGTTGAAGCTATGTCATTTATATCGCAAGTATCTGAAGCTAAAACATTTGTTTCTCATGTATTTGAAGCTAAGCCTTCTACTTCGCATTGATTTGAAACTAAATCATGTGTTTCCATGGATTTGAAACCAACACGTATGTTTCGCATGCAGTTGAAGCTAAATCATGTGTTTTGCTTGGAATTGAAGCTAACTCGTCGGTTTCGTCTGCGTTTGAAACTATATCACTTACATCGCAACTATCTAAAGCTAAATCATTTGTTCCGCATGGATTTGAAGCTAAGACTTCTACTTCCTATTGATTTGAAGCTAAATCATGTGTATCGCATGGATTTTGAAGCTAACTCGTTTGGGTCGTCTGTATTTGAAGCTATATCACTTATATCCCTAGTGTTTGAAGCTAAATCATTTGTTTGGAACAGATTTGAAGCTAAACCTTTTACATCGCAGTGATTTGAAGCTAAATCATGTGTTTCGCTTGGATTTGGAGCTAACTCGTTTGTTTCGCATGCAGTTCAATCTATATCATGTATATCACAAGTATTTGAAACTAAACCATTTGATTGGCATTGATTTGAACCTAAGCGTTCTACTTCGCAATGTTTTGAAGCTTAATCATATGTTTCGCATGTATTTGAAGCTAACTCGTTTGTTTCGCTTGCATTTGAAGCTAAATCATGTGTTTCGCTTGGATTTGAATCGAACTCGTTTGTTTCGCCTGTATTTGAATCTATATCACTTATATCGCAATTATCTGAAGCTAAATCATTTGTTTCTCATGTATTGGAAGCTAAGCCTTCTACTTCGCATTGATTAGAAGCTAAATCATGTATTCCGCATGGATTTGATGCTAAATCGTTTGTTTCGCATGCAGTTGAAACTAAATCATGTTTATCACAAGGAACCGAACCTAAACCATCTGTTTCGCAAGAATATGAAGCTAAACCAAGTGTTTCGCATGAATTGGAAGCTAAATCAATCGTTTCGCATGGATTCGAAGGTAAGACTTCTACTTCGCATTAATTTGAGGCTAAGTCATGTGTTCCGCTTGGATTTGAAGCTAACTAGTTTGTTTCGCCTGCATTTGAAGCTACCTCATGTATTTCACAACTATTTGAAGCTAAACCATTTGTTTCGAATGGATTTGAAGCTAAGCCATCTACATCGCATTGATTTGAAGCTAAATCAAGAATTTCGCATGGATTTGAATCGAACTCATTGGTTTCGCCTGCATTTGAAACTATATCACTCATAACGTTGGTATTTGAAACTAAATCATGTGTTTCGCATGTATTTGTAGCTAACTCGTTTGTTTCGCATGCAGTTGAAGTTAAATCATGAATATCACAAGTATTTTAAAATAAACCATTTGTTTCGCATTGATTTGAATCTAAACCTTCTACTTCGCATTGTTTTGAAGTTAAATCACGTGTTTCGCATGGATTTGAAGCTAACTCGTTTGTTTCGCATTCAGTTGAAGCTAAATCATTTATGCCGCAAGTATGTGATGCAAAATTAGTTGTATCGCATGGATTTGAAGCTAAACCTTCCACTTCGCATTGACTCGATCCAAATTATGTTTTTCTTATGCATTTGAAGCTTAATCATGTGTTTCGCGTGGATTTGAAGCTATATCACTCATATCGCAAGTATCTGAAGATAAACCACTTGTTCCGTAATGATTTGAAGCTAAGCCTTCTACTTCCCATTAATTTGAAGTTAAATCATGTGTTTCGCCTGGATTTGAAACTGACATGTTTGTTTCGCATGCAGTTGAAGCTAAATCATGTATAAAACAAGTATTTGATTCTAAACTAATCGTTCATGGAATTGATACTAAGCCTTCTACATCGCATTGATTTGAAGCTAAATCTAGTGTATCGCATGGATTTGAAGCTAACCCATTTGTTCCTCCTGCATTTGTAGCTATTTTATTTATACCGCAAGTATCTGAAGCTATATCATTTGTTTCGCATGTTTTGGAAGCTAAATCATCTACATCGCATTGACCTGAAGCTAAATCATGTGTTTCGCATGGATTTGAAGTTAACTTGTTCGTTTCGCCTGCATTTGAAGCCATATCACTTATATCGCAAGTATTTGAAGCTACATCATTTGTTTCTCATGGATTTGAAGCTAAGTCTTCTACTTCGCATTGATTTGAAACTAAATCATGTGTTTCCATGGACTTCAAGCTAACGCTATTGTTTCACCTGCATTTGTAACTATATCATTTATATCTCAAGTATTTGAAGATAAACCAGTTGCTTCGCATTGATTTGAAGCTAAGGCTTCTACTTCGCTTTGATTTGAAGGTAACTCATTTATTTCGCATGGATTTGATGCTAAGCCTTGAACTTCGCATTGATTTGAAGCAAAATCATGTGTTTCGCATGGAATTGAAGCTACCTCGTCTGTTCCTCCTGCTTTTGAAGCTATGTCACTTATATCGCAAGTATTTGAAGCTAAATCATATGTGTCGCATGGATTTGAAGCTGAACCTACTACATCGCATTGATTTGAAGCTAAATCTAGTGTATCGCATGGATTTGAAGCTAAACTTTTTACATCGCATTGATTTGCAGCTAAATCATGTGCTTCGCATGGATTTGAAGCTAACTCGTTCGTTTCGCCTGCATTTGAAGCTAAACCTTCTACATCCCGTGGATTTGAAGCTAAATCATGTGTTTGGCTTGGATTTGAATCTAAACCTTCTACATCGCATTGATTTGCATCTGAATCATGTGTTTCGCATGGATTTGAAGCTAACTCGTTTGTGTCGTATGCAGTTGAAGCTAAATCATGTATATCACAAGTATTTGAATCTAAAACATTTGATTCGCATGGGATTTGATGCTAAACCTTCTACATCGCATTGATTTCCAGCTGAATCATGTGTTTCGCATGGATTTGAAGCTAACTCGTTTGTTTCGCATGCAGTTGGAGATATATCATGTATATGACAAGTATTTGAAGCTAAACCATTTGTTTCGCATGTATGTGAATCTAAATCATGTGTTCACCATGGCAATGAACCTAAATCATGTGTTTCCCTTGGATTTGAAGCTGAATCGTCTTTTTCGCATGCAGTTGAATCTATATCATTTATATCCCAAGTATCTGAAGCTAAATCATTTGTTTCTCATGGATTTGAAGCTAAACCTCCTACATCCCATGAATTTGAAGCTAAATCAAGTGTTTGACATGGATTTGAAGCTAAACCTTCTACATCGCAATGATTTGCAGATGAATCATGTGTTTCGCATGGATTTGAAGCTAACTCGTTTGTGTCGCATGCAGTTGAAGCTAAATCATGTATATCACAAGTATTTGAATCTAAACCATTTGATTCGCATGGGATTTGATGCTAAACCTTCTACATCGCATTGATTTGAAGCTAAATCATGTGTTTCGCATGGATTTGAAGCTAACTCGTTCGTTTCGCCTGTATTTGAATCTATTTCACTTATATGGGAAGTATTTGAAGCTAAATCATATGTTTCGCTTGGATTTGAAGCTAAACTTTCTACATCGCATTGATTTGAAGCTAAATCGTGTGTTTCGCATGGATTTGATGCAAACTCGTTTGTTTCGCATGCAGTTGTAGCTAAATAATGTATATCACAAGTATTTGTAGCTAAACCATTTGTTTCGCATGAATTTGAAGCTATGCCATCTACTTCGCATTGATTTCAAGCTAAATCATTTGTTTCGCATAGAATTGAAGCTACCTCGTTTGTTCCTCCGCCTTTTGAAGCTATATCACTTATATCGCAAGTATTTGAAGCTAAATCATATGTGTCGCATGGATTTGAAGCTTAACCTTCTACATCGCATTGATTTGAAGCTAAATCTTGTGTATCGCATGGATTTGAAGCTAAACCTTCTACATCGCATTGATTTGAAGCTAAATCATGTGCTTCCCATGTATTTGAAGCTGACTCGTTTGTTTCGCATGCAGTTGCAGCTAAATAATGTATATCACAAGTATTTGTAGCTAAACCATTTGTTTCGCATGGATTTGAAGCTAATCCCTCTACTTCGCATTGATTTGAAGCTAAATCATTTGTTTCGCATGGAATTGAAGCTACCTCGTTTGTTTCTAACTGCTTTTGAAGCTATATCACTTATATCGCAAGTATTTGAAGCTAAATCATGTATATCACAAGTATTTGAATCTAAACCATTTGATTCGCATGGGATTTGATGCTAAGCCTTCTACTTCACACTGATTTGAAGCTAAATCATGTGTTTCGCATGGATTTGAAGCTAACTCGTTTGTTTCGCATGCAGTTGTAGCTAAATAATGTATATCACAAGTATTTGTAGCTAAACCATTTGTTTTACATGGATTTGAAGCCAAGCCTACTACTTCGCATTGATTTGAAGCTAAATCATGTGTGTCGCGTTGATTTGAAGGTAACTCGTTTGTTCCTCCTGCTTTTGAAGCTATATCACTTATATCGCAAGTATTTGAAGCTAAATCATATGTGTCGCATGGATTTGAAGCTGAACCTTCTACATCGCATTGATTTGAAGCTAGATCTTGTAAATCGCATGGATTTGAAGCTAAACCTTCTACATCGCATTGATTTGAAGCTATATCATGTGTTTTGCATGGATTTGAAGCTAACTCGTTTGTTTCGCATGCAGTTGTAGATAAATAATGTATATCACAAGTATTTGTAGCTAAACCATTTGTTTCGCATGGATTTGAAGCTAAACCTTCTACATCCCATGGATTTGAAGCTAAATCATGTGTTTGGCATGGATTTGATGCTAAACCTTCTACATCGCATTGATTTCCAGCTGAATCATGTGTTTCGCATGGATTTGAAGCTAACTCGTTTGTGCCGCATGCAGTTGAAGGTAAATCATGTATATCACAAGTATTTGAAGCCAAATCATTTTTGTCATATGGTTTTGTAGCTAAGCCTTCTACATCGCACTGATTTTAAGCTAAATCATTTGATTCGCATGGTTTTGGAGCTAACTCATTTGTTTCGTCTGCATTTGAAACTATATCACTTACATCGCAACTATCTAAAGCTAAATCAATTGTTCCGCATGGATTTGATGCTAAGACTTCTACTTCCCATTGATTTGAAGCTAAATCATGTGTTTCGCGTTGATTTGAAGGTAACTCGTTTGTTCCTCCTGCTTTTGAAGCTATATCACTTATATCGCAAGTATTTGAAGCTAAATCATATGTGTCGCATGGATTTGAAGCTGAACCTTCTACATCGCATTGATTTGAAGCTAGATCTTGTAAATCGCATGGATTTGAAGCTAAACCTTCTACATCGCATTGATTTGAAGCTATATCATGTGTTTTGCATGGATTTGAAGCTAACTCGTTTGTTTCGCATGCAGTTGTAGATAAATAATGTATATCACAAGTATTTGTAGCTAAACCATTTGTTTCGCATGGATTTGAAGCTAAACCTTCTACATCCCATGGATTTGAAGCTAAATCATGTGTTTGGCATGGATTTGATGCTAAAACTTCTACATCGCATTGATTTCCAGCTGAATCATGTGTTTCGCATGGATTTGAAGCTAACTCGTTTGTGCCGCATGCAGTTGAAGGTAAATCATGTATATCACAAGTATTTGAAGCCAAATCATTTTTGTCATATGGTTTTGTAGCTAAGCCTTCTACATCGCACTGATTTTAAGCTAAATCATTTGATTCGCATGGTTTTGGAGCTAACTCATTTGTTTCGTCTGCATTTGAAACTATATCACTTACATCGCAACTATCTAAAGCTAAATCAATTGTTCCGCATGGATTTTATGCTAAGACTTCTACTTCCCATTGATTTGAAGCTAAATCATGTGTATCGCATGGATTTTGAAGCTAACTCGTTTGGTTCGTCTGCATTTGAAGCTATATCACTTATATCCCTAGTGTTTGAAGCTAAATCATTTGTTTGGAACAGATTTGAAGCTAAACCTTCTACTTCGCATTGATTTGAAGCTAAATCATGTGTTTCGCTTGGATTTGAATTTAACTCGTTTGATTCGTCTGCATTTGAAGCTATATCACTTATATCGCAAGTATCTGATGCTAAATCGTATGTTTTGCATGGATTTGCAGCTAAACCTTCTACGTCGCATTGATTTGCAGCTACATCATGTGTATCGCATGGATTTAAAGCTAACTCGTTTGACTCGTCTGCATTTGAAGCTATATCACATATATCGCAAGTATTTGAAGCTAAATTATTTGTTTCGCGTAGATTTGAACCTAATCCTCCCACTAGGAATTGATTTGAAACTAAATCATTTGTTTCGCATGGATTTGAAGCTAAGCCTTCTACTTCGCATTGATTTGAATCTAAATCATGTGTTTCCCTTGTTTTTGATGCTAACTCGTTTGTTTCGGCTGCATGTGAAGTTATATCGCTTATATCGCAATTATCCTAAGCTAAATCATTTGTTTCTCATGTATATGAAGCTTAGCCTTCTACTTCGCGTTGATTTGAAGCTAAACCATGCGTTTCGCATAGATTTGAAGCTAACTCATTTGTTTCGCCTGCATTTGAAGCTACATCACTGATATCGCAAGTATCTGCACCTAAATGATTTGTTTCGCATGGATTTGAAGCCAAGTCTTCTACTTCGTATTGTTTTGAACCTAAATCATGTGTTTCGCATGGATTTTGAAGCTGACTCGTTTGATTCGTTTGCAGTAGAAGTTCAATCATGAATATCACAAGTATTTGAAGATAAACCAGTTGCTTCGCATTCATTTGAAGATAAGCCTACTACTTCGCATTCCTATCAAGCTAAATCATGTGTTTCTCATGTATTTGAAGCTAAGCCTTCTACCTAGCATTGATTTGAAACTAAATCAGGTGTTTCCATGGATTTCAATCTAACTCTTTTGTTTCGCCTGCATTTGAAAATATATCATTTATATCGCAAGTATTTGAAGCTAAATCATGTGCGTCGCATGGATTTGAAGCTGAAATTTCCACATCGCATTGATTTGTAGCAAAATCTTGTGTATCGCATGGATTTGATGCTAAACCCTCTACATCGCATTGATTTGCAACTAAATCATGTGTTTCGCATGGATCTGAAGATAACTCGTTTGTTTCGCCTGCATTTGAAGCTATATCACTTATATTCGCAAGTATTTGATGCTAAATCATTCGTTTCGCATGCATTTGAAGCTAAACCTTCTACATCCCATGGATTTGAAGCTAAATCATGTGTTTGGCATGGATTTGAAGCTAAACCTTCTACATCGCATTGATTTGCATCTGAATCATGTGTTTCGCATGGATTTGAAGCTAACTCGTTTGTGTCGCATGCAGTTGAAGCTAAATCATGTATATCACAAGTATTTGAATCTAAACCATTTGATTCGCATGGGATTTGATGCTAAGCCTTCTACATCGCATTGAGTTGCTGCTGAATCATGTCTTTCGCATGGATTTGAAGCTAACTCGTTTGTTTCGCATGCAGTTGGAGATATATCATGTATATGACAAGTATTTGAAGCTAAACCATTTGTTTCGCATGTATGTGAATCTAAATCATGTGTTTACCATGACAATGAACCTAAAACATGTGTTGCCCATGGATTTGAAGCTTAATCATGTGTTTTGCATGGATTTGAATCTAACTTGATTGTATCCTCAGCATTTGATGTTACTTCATTTATATCGTAAGTATTTGAAGCTAAATCATATGTGTTTCGCATGGATTTGAAGCTAATCCCTCTACTTCGCATTGATTTGAAGCTAAATCATTTGTTTCGCATGGAATTGAAGCTACCTCGTTTGTTGCTCCAGCTTTTGAAGCTATATCACTTATATCGCAAGTATTTGAAGTTAAATCTTGTGCGTCGCATGGATTTGAAGCTGAACTTTCTACATCGCATTGATTTGAAGCTAAATCTTGTGTATCGCATGGATTTGAAGCTAACTCGTTTGTGTCGCATGCAGTTGAAGCTAAATCATGTATATCACAAGTATTTGAATCTAAACCATTTGATTCGCATGGGATTTGATGCTAAGCCTTCCACTGCACACTGACTTGATGCTGAATCATGTCTTTCGCATGGATTTGAAGCTAACTCGTTTGTTTCGCATGCAGGTGGAGCTATATCATGTATATGACAAGTATTAGAAGCTAACCATTTGTTTCGCATGTATGTGAAGCTAAATCATGTGTTTGACAATGAACCTAAATCATGTGTTGCCCATGGATTTGAAGCTTAATCATGTGTTTTGCATGGATTTGAATCTAACTTGATGGTATCCTCAGCATTTGAAGTTGCTTCATTTATATCGCATGTATTTGAAGCTAAATCATATGTGTTTCGCTTGGATTTGAAGCTAAACCTTCTACATCGCATTGATTTGAAGCTAAATCATTTGTTTCGCATGGAATTGAAGCTACCTCTTTTGTTCCTCCAGCTTTTGAAGCTATATCACTTATATCGCAAGTATTTGAAGCTAAATCTTGTGCATCGCATGGATTTGAAGCTAAGCCTTCTACTTGGCATTGAATTGAAGCTAAACCGTCTGTTTTGCATGGATTTGAAGCTAACTCGTTTGTTTCTCCTGTATTTGAAGCTGTATCATTTATATCGCAAGTATTTGAAGCTAAACCATTTGTTTCGCATGTATTAGAAGCTAAGCCTTCTACTTGGCTTTGAATTGAAGCTAAATCGTGTGTTTTGCATGGATTTGAAGCTAACTCGTTTGTTTCTCCTGTATTTGAAGCTGTATCATTTATATCGCAAGTATTTGAAGCTAAACCATTTGTTTCGCATGGATTTGAAGCTAAGCCTTCTACTTCGCATTGATTCGATCCTAAATCACGTGTTTTGCATGGATTTGAAACTAAGCCTTTTACATCACATTGATTTGAAGCTAAATCATGTGTTTGGCATGGATTTGTAGCTAAACCTTCTACATCGCATTGATTTGCAGCTGAATCATGTGTTTCGCATGGATTTGCAGCTAACTCGTTTGTTTCACATCCAGATGAAGTTAAATCATGTATATCACAAGTATTTGAAGCTAAACCATATGATTCGCATCGATTTGAATATAAGACTTCCACTTCGCATTGATTAGAAGCTAAATCATGTATTCCGCATGGATTTGATGCTAAATCGTTTGTTTCGCATGCAGTTGAAACTAAATCATGTTTATCACAAGGAACCGAACCTAAACCATCTGTTTCGCAAGAATATGAAGCTAAACCAAGTGTTTCGCATGAATTGGAAGCTAAATCAATCGTTTCGCATGGATTCGAAGGTAAGACTTCTACTTCGCATTAATTTGAGGCTAAGTCATGTGTTCCGCTTGGATTTGAAGCTAACTAGTTTGTTTCGCCTGCATTTGAAGCTACCTCATGTATTTCACAACTATTTGAAGCTAAACCATTTGTTTCGAATGGATTTGAAGCTAAGCCATCTACATCGCATTGATTTGAAGCTAAATCAAGAATTTCGCATGGATTTGAATCGAACTCATTGGTTTCGCCTGCATTTGAAACTATATCACTCATAACGTTGGTATTTGAAACTAAATCATGTGTTTCGCATGTATTTGTAGCTAACTCGTTTGTTTCGCATGCAGTTGAAGTTAAATCATGAATATCACAAGTATTTTAAAATAAACCATTTGTTTCGCATTGATTTGAATCTAAACCTTCTACTTCGCATTGTTTTGAAGTTAAATCACGTGTTTCGCATGGATTTGAAGCTAACTCGTTTGTTTCGCATTCAGTTGAAGCTAAATCATTTATGCCGCAAGTATGTGATGCAAAATTAGTTGTATCGCATGGATTTGAAGCTAAACCTTCCACTTCGCATTGACTCGATCCAAATTATGTTTTTCTTATGCATTTGAAGCTTAATCATGTGTTTCGCGTGGATTTGAAGCTATATCACTCATATCGCAAGTATCTGAAGATAAACCACTTGTTCCGTAATGATTTGAAGCTAAGCCTTCTACTTCCCATTAATTTGAAGTTAAATCATGTGTTTCGCCTGGATTTGAAACTGACATGTTTGTTTCGCATGCAGTTGAAGCTAAATCATGTATAAAACAAGTATTTGATTCTAAACTAATCGTTCATGGAATTGATACTAAGCCTTCTACATCGCATTGATTTGAAGCTAAATCATGTGTTTCGCATGGATTTGAAGCTAACTCGTTCGTTTCGCCTGTATTTGAATCTATTTCACTTATATGGGAAGTATTTGAAGCTAAATCATATGTTTCGCTTGGATTTGAAGCTAAACTTTCTACATCGCATTGATTTGAAGCTAAATCGTGTGTTTCGCATGGATTTGATGCAAACTCGTTTGTTTCGCATGCAGTTGTAGCTAAATAATGTATATCACAAGTATTTGTAGCTAAACCATTTGTTTCGCATGAATTTGAAGCTATGCCATCTACATCGCATTGATTTGAAGCTAAATCTTGTGTATCGCATGGATTTGAAGCTAAACCTTCTACATCGCATTGATTTGAAGCTAAATCATGTGCTTCCCATGTATTTGAAGCTGACTCGTTTGTTTCGCATGCAGTTGCAGCTAAATAATGTATATCACAAGTATTTGTAGCTAAACCATTTGTTTCGCATGCATTTGAAGCTAATCCCTCTACTTCGCATTGATTTGAAGCTAAATCATTTGTTTCGCATGGAATTGAAGCTACCTCGTTTGTTTCTAACTGCTTTTGAAGCTATATCACTTATATCGCAAGTAGTTGAAGCTAAATCATGTATATCACAAGTATTTGAATCTAAACCATTTGATTCGCATGGGATTTGATGCTAAGCCTTCTACTTCACACTGATTTGAAGCTAAATCATGTGTTTCGCATGGATTTGAAGCTAACTCGTTTGTTTCGCATGCAGTTGTAGCTAAATAATGTATATCACAAGTATTTGTAGCTAAACCATTTGTTTTACATGGATTTGAAGCTAAGCCTACTACTTCGCATTGATTTGAAGCTAAATCATGTGTTTCGCGTTGATTTGAAGGTAACTCGTTTGTTCCTCCTGCTTTTGAAGCTATATCACTTATATTCGCAAGTATTTGATGCTAAATCATTCGTTTCGCATGCATTTGAAGCTAAACCTTCTACATCCCATGGATTTGAAGCTAAATCATGTGTTTGGCATGGATTTGAAGCTAAACCTTCTACATCGCATTGATTTGCATCTGAATCATGTGTTTCGCATGGATTTGAAGCTAACTCGTTTGTTTCGCATGCAGTTGTAGATAAATAATGTATATCACAAGTATTTGTAGCTAAACCATTTGTTTCGCATGGATTTGAAGCTAAACCTTCTACATCCCATGGATTTGAAGCTAAATCATGTGTTTGGCATGGATTTGATGCTAAACCTTCTACATCGCATTGATTTCCAGCTGAATCATGTGTTTCGCATGGATTTGAAGCTAACTCGTTTGTTTCGCATGCAGTTGGAGATATATCATGTATATGACAAGTATTTGAAGCTAAACCATTTGTTTCGCATGTATGTGAATCTAAATCATGTGTTTACCATGACAATGAACCTAAAACATGTGTTGCCCATGGATTTGAAGCTTAATCATGTGTTTTGCATGGATTTGAATCTAACTTGATTGTATCCTCAGCATTTGATGTTACTTCATTTATATCGTAAGTATTTGAAGCTAAATCATATGTGTTTCGCATGGATTTGAAGCTAATCCCTCTACTTCGCATTGATTTGAAGCTAAATCATTTGTTTCGCATGGAATTGAAGCTACCTCGTTTGTTGCTCCAGCTTTTGAAGCTATATCACTTATATCGCAAGTATTTGAAGTTAAATCTTGTGCGTCGCATGGATTTGAAGCTAACTCGTTTGTTTCGCATGCAGTTGTAGCTAGATAATGTATATCACAAGTATTTGTAGCTAAACCATTTGTTTTACCTGGATTTGAAGCCAAGCCTACTACTTCGCATTGATTTGAAGCTAAATCATGTGTTTCGCGTTGATTTGAAGGTAACTCGTTTGTTCCTCCTGCTTTTGAAGCTATATCACTTATATCGCAAGTATTTGAAGCTAAATCATATGTGTCGCATGGATTTGAAGCTGAACCTTCTACATCGCATTGATTTGAAGCTAGATCTTGTAAATCGCATGGATTTGAAGCTAAACCTTCTACATCGCATTGATTTGAAGCTATATCATGTGTTTTGCATGGATTTGAAGCTAACTCGTTTGTTTCGCATGCAGTTGTAGATAAATAATGTATATCACAAGTATTTGTAGCTAAACCATTTGTTTCGCATGGATTTGAAGCTAAACCTTCTACATCCCATGGATTTGAAGCTAAATCATGTGTTTGGCATGGATTTGATGCTAAAACTTCTACATCGCATTGATTTCCAGCTGAATCATGTGTTTCGCATGGATTTGAAGCTAACTCGTTTGTGCCGCATGCAGTTGAAGGTAAATCATGTATATCACAAGTATTTGAAGCCAAATCATTTTTGTCATATGGTTTTGTAGCTAAGCCTTCTACATCGCACTGATTTTAAGCTAAATCATTTGATTCGCATGGTTTTGGAGCTAACTCATTTGTTTCGTCTGCATTTGAAACTATATCACTTACATCGCAACTATCTAAAGCTAAATCAATTGTTCCGCATGGATTTTATGCTAAGACTTCTACTTCCCATTGATTTGAAGCTAAATCATGTGTATCGCATGGATTTTGAAGCTAACTCGTTTGGTTCGTCTGCATTTGAAGCTATATCACTTATATCCCTAGTGTTTGAAGCTAAATCATTTGTTTGGAACAGATTTGAAGCTAAACCTTCTACTTCGCATTGATTTGAAGCTAAATCATGTGTTTCGCTTGGATTTGAATTTAACTCGTTTGATTCGTCTGCATTTGAAGCTATATCACTTATATCGCAAGTATCTGATGCTAAATCGTATGTTTTGCATGGATTTGCAGCTAAACCTTCTACGTCGCATTGATTTGCAGCTACATCATGTGTATCGCATGGATTTAAAGCTAACTCGTTTGACTCGTCTGCATTTGAAGCTATATCACATATATCGCAAGTATTTGAAGCTAAATTATTTGTTTCGCGTAGATTTGAACCTAATCCTCCCACTAGGAATTGATTTGAAACTAAATCATTTGTTTCGCATGGATTTGAAGCTAAGCCTTCTACTTCGCATTGATTTGAATCTAAATCATGTGTTTCCCTTGTTTTTGATGCTAACTCGTTTGTTTCGGCTGCATGTGAAGCTATATCGCTTATATCGCAATTATCCTAAGCTAAATCATTTGTTTCTCATGTATATGAAGCTTAGCCTTCTACTTCGCGTTGATTTGAAGCTAAACCATGCGTTTCGCATAGATTTGAAGCTAACTCATTTGTTTCGCCTGCATTTGAAGCTACATCACTGATATCGCAAGTATCTGCACCTAAATGATTTGTTTCGCATGGATTTGAAGCCAAGTCTTCTACTTCGTATTGTTTTGAACCTAAATCATGTGTTTCGCATGGATTTTGAAGCTGACTCGTTTGATTCGTTTGCAGTAGAAGTTCAATCATGAATATCACAAGTATTTGAAGATAAACCAGTTGCTTCGCATTCATTTGAAGATAAGCCTACTACTTCGCATTCCTATCAAGCTAAATCATGTGTTTCTCATGTATTTGAAGCTAAGCCTTCTACCTAGCATTGATTTGAAACTAAATCAGGTGTTTCCATGGATTTCAATCTAACTCTTTTGTTTCGCCTGCATTTGAAAATATATCATTTATATCGCAAGTATTTGAAGCTAAATCATGTGCGTCGCATGGATTTGAAGCTGAAATTTCCACATCGCATTGATTTGTAGCAAAATCTTGTGTATCGCATGGATTTGATGCTAAACCCTCTACATCGCATTGATTTGCAACTAAATCATGTGTTTCGCATGGATCTGAAGATAACTCGTTTGTTTCGCCTGCATTTGAAGCTATATCACTTATATTCGCAAGTATTTGATGCTAAATCATTCGTTTCGCATGCATTTGAAGCTAAACCTTCTACATCCCATGGATTTGAAGCTAAATCATGTGTTTGGCATGGATTTGAAGCTAAACCTTCTACATCGCATTGATTTGCATCTGAATCATGTGTTTCGCATGGATTTGAAGCTAACTCGTTTGTTTCGCATGCAGTTGTAGATAAATAATGTATATCACAAGTATTTGTAGCTAAACCATTTGATTCGCATGGGATTTGATGCTAAGCATTCTACTTCACACTGATTTGAAGCTAAATCATTTGTATCGCATGGATTTGAAGCTAAACCTTCTACATCGCATTGATTTGAAGCTAAATCATGTGTTTCGCGTGGATTTGAAGGTAACTCGTTTGTTTCGCATGCAGTTGAAGCTATATCACCTTTATCCCAAGTGTTTGAAGCTCAATCATTTGTATCGCATGGATTTGAAGCTAAACCTTCTACATCGCATTGATTTGAAGCTATATCATGTGTTTTGCATGGATTTGAAGCTAACTCGTTTGCTTCGCATGCAGTTGTAGCTAAATATTGTATATCACAAGTATTTGTAGCTATACCTTTTGTTTCTCATGGATTTGAAGCTAAGCCTTCTACTTCGCATTGATTTGAAGCTAAATCATATGTTTCGCATAGAATTGAAGCTACCTCGTTTGTTCCTCCTGCTTTCGAAGCTATATCACTTATATCGCAAGTATTTGAAACTAAATCATATGTGTCGCACGGATTTGAAGCTGAACCTTCTACATCGAATTGATTTGAAGCTAAATCTTGTGTATCGCATGGATTTGAAGCTACCTCGTTTGTGTCGCATGCAGTTGAGCTAAATCATGTATATCACAAGTATTTGAATCTAAACCATTTCATTCGCATGGGATTTGATGCTAAGCCTTCTACTTCACACTGATTTGCAACTAAATCATGTGTTTCGCATGGGTCTGAAGCTAACTTGTTTGTTTCGCCTGCATTTGAAGCTATATCACTTATATTCGCAAATATTTGATGCTAAATCATTCGTTTTGCATGGATTTGAAGCTAAGCCTTTTACTTCGCATTGATTTGAAGTTAAATCATGTGTTTCCCTTGGATTTGAAGCTGAATCGTTTTTTTCGCATGCAGTTGAATCTATATCATTTATATCGCAAGTATCTGAAGCTAAATCATTTGTTTCTCATGGATTTGAAGCTAAACCTCCTACATCCCATGGATTTGAATCTAAATCAAGTGTTTGGCATGGATTTGAAGCTAAACCTTCTACATCGCAATGATTTGCAGCTGAAGCATGTGTTTCGCATGGATTTGAAGCTAGCTCGTTTGTGTCGCATGCAGTTGAAGCTAAATCATGTATATCACAAGTATTTGAATCTAAACCGTTTGATTCGCATGGGATTTGATGCTAAGCCTTCTACTTCACACTGATTTGAAGATAAATCATGTGTTTCGCATGGATTTGAAGCTAACTCGTTCGTTTCGCCTGTATTTGAATCTATTTCACTTCTATCGCAAGTATTAGAAGCTAAATCATATGTTTCGCTTGGATTTGAAGCTAAACCTTCTACATCGCATTGATTTGAAGCTATATCATGTGTTTTGCATGGATTTGAAGCTAACTCGTTCGTTTCGCCTGTATTTGAATCTATTTCACTTATATCGCAAGTATTTGAAGCTAAATCATATGTTTCGCTTGGATTTGAAGCTAAACCTTCTACATCGCATTGATTTGAAGCTAAATCGTGTGTTTCGCATGGATTTGATGCAAACTCGTTTGTTTCGCATGCAGTTGTAGCTAAATAATGTATATCACAAGTATTTGTAGCTAAACCATTTGTTTCGCATGGATTTGAAGCTATGCCATCTACTTCGCATTGATTTGAAGCTAAATCATTTGTTTCGCATAGAATTGAAGCTACCTCGTTTGTTCCTCCGGCTTTTGAAGCTATATCACTTATATCGCAAGTATTTGAGGCTAAATCATATGTGTCGCATGGATTTGAAGCTTAACCTTCTACATCGCATTGATAAGAAGCTAAATCTTGTGTATCGCATGGATTTGAAGCTAAACCTACTACATCGCATTGATTTGAAGCTAAATCATGTGTTTCGCGTTGATTTGAAGGTAACTCGTTTGTTTCGCATGCAGTTAAAGCTATATCACCTATATCCCAAGTGTTTGAAACACAATCATTTGTTTCGCATGGATTTGAATCTAAACCTTCTACATCGCATTGATTTGAAGCTAAATCGTGTGTTTCGCATGGATTTGAAGCTAAGCCTTCTACTTCGCATTGTTTTGAAGCTTAATCATGTGTGTTGCATGGATTTGAAGCTATCTCGTTTGTTTCGCCTGCAGTTTAATCTATATCACTTATATCACAAGTTTTTGAAGCATAACCATTTGTTCCGCACGGATTTGAAGCTACGCCTTCTACTTCGCATTGATTTGGAGCTAAATCATGTGTTTGGCATGGATTTGAAGCTAAACCTTCTACATCGTATTGAGTTGCATCTGAATCATGTGTTTCGCATGGATTTGAAGCTAACTCGTTTGAGTCGCATGCAGTTGAAGGTAAATCATGTATATCACAAGTATTTGAATCTAAACCATTTGTTTCGCATGTATGTGAAGCTAAATCATGTGTTTACCATGACAATGAACCTAAATCATGTGTTGCCCATGGATTTGAAGCTTAATCATGTGTTTTGCATGGATTTGAAGCTAAGCCTTCTACTTCGCATTGATTTGAAGCTAAATCGTCTGTTTCGCATAGAACTGAAGCTACCTCGTTTTTTCCTCCTGCTTTTGAAGCTATATCACTTATATCGCAAGTATTTGAAGCTAAATCATATGTGTCGCATGGATTTGAAGCTGAACCTACTACATCGCATGATTTAAAGCAAATCTTGTGTATCGCATGGATTTGAAGCTAAACCTTCTACATCGCATTGATTTGAAGCTAAATCATGTGTTCCGCATGGATTTGAAGCTAACTCGTTTGTCTCGCATGCAGTTGTAGCTTAATAATTTATATCACAAGCATTTGTAGCTTATCCATTTGTTTCTCATGGATTTGAAGTTAAGCCTTCTACTTCGCATTGATTTGAAGCTATATCATTTGTTTCGCCTGGAATTGAAGCTACCTCGTTTGTTCCTCCTGCTTTTGAAGCTATATCACTTATATCGCAAGTATTTGAAGCTAAATCATATGTGTCGCATGGATTTGAAGCTGAACCTTCTACATCGCATTGATTTGAAGCTAAATCTTGTAAATCGCATGGATTTGAAGCTAAACCTTCTACATCGCATTGATTTGAAGCTAAATCATGTGTTTCGCATGGATTTGAAGCTAACTCGTTTGTTTCGCATGCAGTTGTAGCTAAATAATGTATATCACAAGTATTTGTAGCTAAACCATTTGTTTCGCATGGATTTGAAGCTGAACCTTCTACATCGCATTGATTTGAAGCTAAATCATCTGTTTCGCTTGGATTTGCAGCTAACACGTTTCTTTCACATGCAGTTGAAGCTAAGTCATGTATTTCGCATGGATCTGAAGTTAACTCGTTTGTTTCGCCTGCATTTGAAGCTATTTCACTTATATTCGCAAGTATTTGATGCTAAATCATTCGTTTCGCATGGATTTGAAGCTAACCCTCTTACTTCGCATTGATTTGAAGTTAAATCATGTGTTTAGCGTTGATTTGAAGGTAACTCGTTTGTTTCGCATGCAGTTGAAGCTATATCACCTATATCTCAAGTGTTTGAAACACAATCATTTGTTTCGCATGGATTTGAATCTAAACCTTCTACATCGCATTGATTTGAAGCTAAATCGTGTGTTTCGCATGGATTTGAAGCTAAGCCTTCTACTTCACATTGTTTTGAAGCTTAATCATGTGTATTGCATGGATTTGCAGCTATCTCGTTTGTTTCGCCTGCAGTTGAATCTATATCACTTATATCACAAGTTTTTGAAGCATAACCATTTGTTCCGCACGGATTTGAAGCTTCGCCTTCTACTTCGCATTGATTTGGAGCTAAATCGTGTGTTTGGCATGGATTTGAAGCTATCTCGTTTGTGTCGCATGAGAGTTGAAGCTAAATCATGTATATCACAAGTATTTGAATCTAAACCGTTTGATTCGCATGGGATTTGATGCTAAGCCTTCTACTTCACACTGATTTCAAGCTAAATCGTGTGTTTCGCATGGATTTGATGCAAACTCGTTTGTTTCGCATGCAGTTGTAGCTAAATAATGTATATCACAAGTATTTGTAGCTAAAACATTTGTTTCGCATGGATTTGAAGCTAAGCCTACTACTTCGCATTGATTTGAAGCTAAATCATTTGTTTCGCATGGATTTAAAGCTAAACCTTCTACATCGCATTGATTTGAAGCTAAATCATGTGTTTCGCGTTGATTTGAAGGTAACTCGTTTGTTTCGCATGCAGTTGAAGCTATATCACCTATATCCCAAGTGTTTGAAACACAATCACTTGTTTCGCATGGATTTGAATCTAAACCTTCTACATCGCATTGATTTGAAGCTAAATCGTGTGTTTCGCATGGATTTGAAGCTAAGCCTTCTACTTCGCATTGTTTTGAAGCTTAATCATGTGTTTTGCATGGATTTGAAGCTATCTCGTTTGTTTCGCCTGCAGTTGAATCTATATCACTTATATCACAAGTTTTTGAAGCATATCCATTTGTTCCGCACGGATTTGAAGCTACGCCTTCTACTTCGCATTGATTTGAAGCGAAATCATCTGTTTCGCTTGGATTTGAAGCTAACACGTTTGTGTCACATGCAGTTGAAGCTAAATCATGTATTTCGCATGGATCTGAAGCTAACTCGTTTGTTTCGCCTGCATTTGAAGCTATATCACTTATATTCGCAAGTATTTGTCGCTAAATCATTCGTTTCGCATGGATTTGAAGCTAACCCTCTTACTTCGCATTGATTTGAAGTTAAATCATGTGTTTCCCTTGGATTTGAAGCTGAATCGTTTTTTCGCATGCAGTTGAATCTATATCATTTATATCGCAAGTATCTGGAGCTAAATCATTTGTTTCTCATGGATTTGAAGCTAAACCTCCTACATCCCATAGATTTGAAGCTAAATCAAGTGTTTGGCATGGATTTGAAGCTAAACCTTCTACATCGCAATGATTTGCAGCTGAAGCATGTGTTTCGCATGGACTTGAAGCTATCTCGTTTGTGTCGCATGAGAGTTGAAGCTAAATCATGTATATCACAAGTATTTGAATCTAAACCGTTTGATTCGCATGGGATTTGATGCTAAGCCTTCTACTTCACACTGATTTCAAGCTAAATCGTGTGTTTCGCATGGATTTGATGCAAACTCGTTTGTTTCGCATGCAGTTGTAGCTAAATAATGTATATCACAAGTATTTGTAGCTAAACCATTTGTGTCGCATGGATTTGAAGCTATGCCATCTACTTCGCATTGATTTGAAGCTAAATCATTTGTTTCGCATAGAATTGAAGCTACCTCGTTTGTTCCTCCGGCTTTTGAAGCTATATCACTTATATCGCAAGTATTTGAGGCTAAATCATATGTGTCGCATGGATTTGAAGCTTAACCTTCTACATCGCATTGATAAGAAGCTAAATCTTGTGTATCGCATGGATTTGAAGCTAAACCTTCTACATCGCATTGATTTGAAGCTAAATCATGTGTTTCCCATGTATTTGAAGCTGACTCGTTTGTTTCGCATGCAGTTGCAGCTAAATAATGTATATCACAAGTATTTGTAGCTAAACCATTTGTTTCGCATGGATTTGAAGCAAATCCCTCTGCTTCGCATTGATTTGAAGCTGAATCATGTGTTTCGCATGGATTTGAAGCTAACTAGTTCGTTTCTCCTTCATTTGAAACTATATCACTTATATCGCAAGTATTGGAAGCTAAAACATGTGTTTCGCTTGGATTTGAAGCTAAACCTTCTACATCGCATTGATTTGAAGCTAAATTATGTGTTTCGCTTGGATTTGAATGTAACTCATTTGTTTCGCATGCAGTTGAAGCTATATCACCTATATCCCAAGTGTAGGAAGCTCAATCATTTGTTTCGCATTGATTTGAAGCTAATTCTGCTACTTCGCATTGATTTGAAGCTAAATTATGTGTTTCGATGGATTTGAAGGTAACTCGTTGTTTCGCATGCAGTAGAAGCTAAATCATGTATATCGCAAGTATTTGAATGTAAATCATTTGCGTCGTATGGATTTGAAGCTGAACCTTCTACATCGCATTGATTTGAAGCTAAATCTAGTGTATCGCATAGATTTGAAGCTAACCCTCCTACTTGGCATTGAAATGCAGATAAATTATGTGTTTTGCATGGATCTGAAGCTAACTCGTTTGTTCTGTCTGCATTTGAGTCTACATCATTTGTACCGAAAGTATTTGAAGCTAAATCATTTGTTTCTCATGGATTTGAAGCTAATCCTTCTGCTAAGAATTGACTTGAAACTAAATCATTTGCTTCGCATGGATTTGAAGCCTATCGTGTGTTTCGTCTGCATTTGAAGTTTCGCATGGATTTGAAGCTAATTCTCCTACTAGGAATTGAATTGAAACTTAATCATGTGATTCGCATGGAATTGAAGCTAACTTGTTTGTCTCGCATGCAGTTGTAGCTTAATAATTTATATCACAAGCATTTGTAGCTTATCCATTTGTTTCGCATGGATTTGAAGCTAAGCCTTCTACTTCGCATTGACTTGAAGCTAACTCATGTGTTTCGCGTGGATTTGAAGGTAACTCGTTTGTTTCGCATGCAGTTGGAGCTATACCACCTATATCCCAAGTGTTTGAAGCTCAATCATTTGTTTCGTATGGTTTTGATGCTAAATCTTCTACATCACATTGATTGTAAGCTAAATCATGTGTTTCGCATGGATTTGAAGCTAACTCGTTTGTTTCGCATGCAGTTGTAGCTAAATAATGTATATCACAAGTATTTGAATCTAAATCATTTGATTCGCATGTGGTTTGATGCTAAGCCTTCTACTTCACACTGATTTGAAGCTAAATCATGTGTTTCGCATAGATTCGTAGCTAACCCGTTTGTTTCGTCAGCATTTGAAGCTATATCACTTATATCGCAAGCATCTGAAGCTAAATCATTTGTTTCGCATGGATTTGAAGCTAACTCGATTGTTTCTTCTGCATTTGAAGCTATATCACTAATATCGAGAGTATTTGAAGCTAAATCATTTGTTTCGCACAGATTTGAAGCTAAACCTTCTACATCGCATTCATTTGAAGATAAATCATGTGTTTCGCATTGATCTGAAGCTAACTCGTTTGTTTCGCCTGTATTTGAAGCTACATCACTTATATTCGCAAGTATTTGAAGCTAAATCTTTCGTTTCGCATGGATTTGAAGCTAAGACATCCAGATCGCATTGATTTGATGCTAAATCATGATTTTCGCATGGTTTAGAAGCTAACTGGTTTGTTTAGCCTGCATTTGTAGCTATATCATTTATATCGCAAGTATTTGAAGCTAAATGATTTCCTTCTCATGGATTTGCAGATCAACCTTCTAGATCGCATTGATTTGAATCTAACTCATGTGTTTCGCGTGGATTTGAAGGTAATTCGTTTGTTTCGCATGCAGTTGAAAATATACCACCTATAACCCAAGTGTTTGAAGCTCAATCATATGTTTTGCATGGATTTGAAGCTAAACCTTCTACATCGCATAGATTTGCAGCTATATCATGTGTTTCGCATGGATTTGGAGCTAAATGATTTGTTTCACATGGATTTGAAGCTAACTCGTTTGTTTCGTCAGCATTTGAAGCTATATCACTTTTATCGCAAGTATTTGAAGCTAAATCATTTATAACGCGCAGATTTGAAGCTAAACCTTCTTCATATCATTGATTTGAATCTAAATCAAGTGTTTCGCGTGGACTTGAAGCTAACTCGTTGATTTCGCATGCAGTTGAAGCCAAATTATGTATATCGTAAGTATCTGAAACTAATCCCTTTGTTCCGCTTGGATTTGAAGCTAAGCCTTCTATTTCGCATTGATTAGAAGCTAAATCATGTGTTTCACATAGATTCGTAGCTAACCCGTTTGTTTCGTCAGCATTTGAAGCTATATCACTTATATCGCAAGCATCTGAAGCTAAATCATTTGTTTCGCATGGATTTGAAGCTAACTCGTTTGTTTCGTCAGCATTTGAAGCTATATCACTTTTATCGCAAGTATTTGAAGCTAAATCATTTATAACGCGCAGATTTGAAGCTAAACCTTCTTCATATCATTGATTTGAATCTAAATCAAGTGTTTCGCGTGGACTTGAAGCTAACTCGTTGATTTCGCATGCAGTTGAAGCCAAATTATGTATATCGTAAGTATCTGAAACTAATCCCTTTGTTCCGCTTGGATTTGAAGCTAAGCCTTCTATTTCGCATTGATTAGAAGCTAAATCATGTGTTTCACATAGATTCGTAGCTAACCCGTTTGTTTCGTCAGCATTTGAAGCTATATCACTTATATCGCAAGCATCTGAAGCTAAATCATTTGTTTCGCATGGATTTGAAGCTAACTCGATTGTTTCTTCTGCATTTGAAGCTATATCAATAATATCGAGAGTATTTGAAGCTAAATCATTTGTTTCGCACAGATTTGAAGCTAAACCTTCTACATCGCATTCATTTGAAGATAAATCATGTGTTTCGCATTGATCTGAAGCTAACTCGTTTGTTTCGCCTGTATTTGAAGCTACATCACTTATATTCGCAAGTATTTGAAGCTAAATCTTTCGTTTCGCATGGATTTGAAGCTAAGACATCCAGATCGCATTGATTTGATGCTAAATCATGATTTTCGCATGGTTTAGAAGCTAACTGGTTTGTTTAGCCTGCATTTGTAGCTATATCATTTATATCGCAAGTATTTGAAGCTAAATGATTTCCATCTCATGGATTTGCAGATCAACCTTCTAGATCGCATTGATTTGAATCTAACTCATGTGTTTCGCGTGGATTTGAAGGTAACTCGTTTGTTTCGCATGCAGTTGAAAATATACCACCTATAACCCAAGTGTTTGAAGCTCAATCATTTGTTTTGCATGGATTTGAAGCTAAACCTTCTACATCGCATAGATTTGCAGCTATATCATGTGTTTCGAATGGATTTGGAGCTAAATGATTTGTTTCACATGGATTTGAAGCTAACTCGTTTGTTTCGTCAGCATTTGAAGCTATATCACTTTTATCGCAAGTATTTGAAGCTAAATCATTTATAACGCGCAGATTTGAAGCTAAACCTTCTTCATATCATTGATTTGAATCTATATCAAGTGTTTCGCGTGGACTTGAAGCTAACTCGTTGATTTCGCATGCAGTTGAAGCCAAATTATGTATATCGTAAATATCTGAAACTAATCCCTTTGTTCCGCTTGGATTTGAAGCTAAGCCTTCTATTTCGCATTGATTAGAAGCTAAATCATGTGTTTCACATAGATTCGTAGCTAACCCGTTTGTTTCGTCAGCATTTGAAGCTATATCACTTATATCGCAAGCATCTGAAGCTAAATCATTTGTTTCGCATGGATTTGAAGCTAACTCGATTGTTTCTTCTGCATTTGAAGCTATATCACTAATATCGAGAGTATTTGAAGCTAAATCATTTGTTTCGCACAGATTTGAAGCTAAACCTTCTACATCGCATTCATTTGAAGATAAATCAAGTGTTTCGCATTGATCTGAAGCTAACTCGTTTGTTTCGCCTGTATTTGAAGCTACATCACTTATATTCGCAAGTATTTGAAGCTAAATCTTTCGTTTCGCATGGATTTGAAGCTAAGACATCCAGATCGCATTGATTTGATGCTAAATCATGATTTTCGCATGGTTTAGAAGCTAACTGGTTTGTTTAGCCTGCATTTGTAGCTATATCATTTATATCGCAAGTATTTGAAGCTAAATGATTTCCTTCTCATGGATTTGAAGATCAACCTTCTAGATCGCATTGATTTGAATCTAACTCATGTGTTTCGCGTGGATTTGAAGGTAACTCGTTTGTTTCGCATGCAGTTGAAGCTATATCACCTATATCCCAAGTGTAGGAAGCTCAATCATTTGTTTCGCATGGATTTGAAGCTAATTCTGCTACTTCGCATTGATTTGAAGCTAAATTATGTGTTTCGATGGATTTGAAGGTAACTCGTTGTTTCGCATGCAGTAGAAGCTAAATCATGTATATCGCAAGTATTTGACGCTAAACCATTTGTATCGCATGTATTTGAAGCTCTGCCTTCTGCTTCGCATTGATTTGACGCTAAATATTGTGTTTCGAATGGATTTGAAGCTAACTCGTTTGTTTCTCCTGTATTTGAAGCTATATCATTTATATCGCAAGTATTTGAAGCTAAAGCATTCGTTTCGCATGGTTTTGAAGCTAAGCCCCCTACTTCGCATTGACTTGAAGCTAAATCATGTGTTTCTCAAGGATTTGAAGGTAACTCGTTTGTTTGGCCTGCATTGAAGCTATATCACTTATATCGCAAGTATTTGATGCCAAAATCATTTGCTTCGCATGGATTTGAAGCTAAACCTTCTACATAGCATTAGCTTGATGGTAACTCATTCGTTTCGCCTGCATTTGAAGATATATCACTTATGTCGCAAGTATCTGAAGCTAAATCGTCTGTGTCGCATGGATTTGCAGCTAAACCTTCTACATAGCATTGATTGGAAGCTTAATCATGTGTTTTGCATGAATTTGAAGCTATCTCGTTTGTTTCGCCTGCAGTTGAATATATATCACTTATATCACAAGTATTTGATGCTAAACAATTTGTTTCGCATGGATTTGAAGCTAAGTCTCCTACTTCGCATTGATTGGATCCTAAATCACGTGTTTTGCATGGATTTGAAGCTAAGCCTTCTACTTCGCATGGATTTGAAGCTAAATCATTTGTTTCGCATGGAATTGAAGCTACCTCGTTTGTTCCTCCTGCTTTTGAAGCTATATCACTTATATCGCAAGTATTTGAAGCTAAATCATGTGTTTCGCTTGGATTTGAAGCTAAACCTTCTACATCGCATTGATTTGAAGCTAAATTATGTGTTTCGCTTGCATTTGAATGTAACTCATTTGTTTCGCATGCATTTGAAGCTATATCACCTATATCCCAAGTGTAGGAAACTCAATCATTTGTTTCGCATGGATTTGAAGCTAAACCTGCTCCTTCGCATTGATTTGAAGCTAAATTGTGTGTTTCACGTGGATATGAAGGTAACTCGTTGTTTCGCATGCAGTTGAAGCTAAATCATGCATTTCACAAGTATTTGAAGCCGAACCATTATATTCGCATGGATTTGAAGCTAAGCCTTCTACTTCGCACTGATTTGATGTTAAATCATGCGTTTCGCGTGGATTTGGAGCTAACTCGATTGCTTCGAATGCAGTGGAAGCTAAATCATGTATATCACAAGTATTTGAAGCTAAACCATTTGTATCGCATGGATTTGAAGCCTTGCCTTCTACTTCGCATTGATTTGACGCTAAGTATTGTGTTTCGAATGGATTTTAAGCTAACTCGTTTGTTTCGCATGCAGTTGAAACTAAATAATGTATATCACATGTATTTGCAGCTAAACAATTCATTCGCATGGATTTGAAGCTAAGCCTTCTACTTGGTATTGAATTGAAGCTAAATCGTGTGTTTTGCATGGATTTGAAACCAACTCGTTTGTTCCTCCTGTATTTGAAGCTGTATCATTTATATCGCACGTATTTGAAGCTAATCCATTTGTTTCGCATGGATTTGAAGCTAAGCCTTCTACTTCGCATTGATTGGATCCTAAATCACGTGTTTTGCATGGATTTGAAGCTAAGCCTTCTACATCGCATTGATTTTCAGCTGAATCATGTGTTTCGCATGGATTTGAAGCTCACTCGTTCGATTCGCCTGCATTTGAAACTATATCACTTATATTGCAAGCATTTGAAGCTAAATCATGTGTTTCGCATGGATTTGAAGCTAAACCTGCTACTTCGCATTGATTTGAAGCTAAATTATGTGTTTCGCGTCGGTTTGAAGATAACTCGTTGTTTCGCATGCAGTTGAAACTAAATCATGCATTTCACAAATATTTGAAGCCGAACCATTAGATTCGCATGGATTTGAAGCTAAGCCTTCTACTTCGCCCTGATTTGAAGCTAAATCATGTGTTTCGCGTGGATTCGGAGCGAACTCGTTTGC